>NW_025533666.1:0-300000 GCF_020615455.1 Coregonus clupeaformis
TGAATTCATAAATCCTACAATGTGATTTGATGATTTTTTTTTCTCTATTGTCTGTCATAATTGTATTACCTATGATGACAATTACAGACTCTCTCATCTTTTTAAATTGGGAGAACTTGCACAGTGGTAGCTGACTAAATACTTTTACCACCACTATATCTCAACATAAATCTTATTCTAACATAATCATACAACAGAGGAGCGTCTTTTTATTTTTATTTTTTATTTCCACACACAATTCCCAAGGAATGCATCTGATTCCTCACAGTCCTCTAAAGCAATACTACCCTCGTTCCTTATTTTTTTCATAGTTTCCTACCTAAATTTTTGCTACTGTGGTTTGCAGATATCAACCAGAGGAATTCCATCAAACATATACCTCATCAACCTATAAGTGAGAGATAACTTCACCTTTGAGACCTTATCTATACAAACACAGTTCCAGGGCAATGCAAAAATCAACTGGTGAGTTTTCCCAAGGATTTAAATACCACCATCTAATGATACAAAACTTTCGTTTGAAGACTTCTAGATCAGCGTCCTAATTGGTATACATTTTTCCTTAGTTCATAGCTTATTCCTTCATTGTATTCTTTTCAATTTTATTCAAACCAAATATCCCTGTGCCAGTGTTATCAATTCTATACACACTCCCCCTGTTCAATTGTTCAGCATAAACATTCAAGAGACTAGAGCAGATTCTTATCACAGCAAATAACAACAAAGTACACTAAGTCCTCAAGCAGTGCACATCTCGTCAGCGCACACCCTTAGCTTAGCAGACCGACCAGCGCTACAAATTGGCAGCAAATCTCGCATATCGCGCAGTCTTGAAGCGAGAGTCATAAGTAGCTCATGTGGGCAGCTGGAAGAGAGCAGCCACGTCCCAAAGGTCCTCGTGCATTCTGTGGTATCTAAATAACGATGCTACTAATTATGCATGATGACAGAAATCCGCTGACACTGTGCGCCCGATTCATAATGATTTATTACACCCAAGAATTTCAGCGCAATTTACAGACTCTGCAGACATCTGGAGAACAACGGCCCAATCTCCTAATATATTTCCTTCTAAGTCATTTGTTCCAACCATAGTATTTATAATCTATGTACATGATATGATGATTTTCCCCATAAAAATAATCCAGGGCATACATAACAGACTTCTATCTACTTTTTCATTGCAAACATCAGTATGGTAATAAGGAGAACTATGCTGAGATACTGTGAGAACAAATCCGCTGACCCACTGTCCACAAATTATAATTATTTGTGCATTGAAAGATCAAAGCTGTAATTTACAGACTTCTGCAGACATCTGGAGAGAACAACCATTAATCTAATATATTGTTCTCCTCCTTTGTCCCAACAAAGTATTTATAATCCTGTGACCATGAAATGTGGTCTTTTCCCCACACAGACCAATCCCAGGGACTCCACCTGCATAACAGACTTCCTCTGTTTTAGGGTTCCCCTATGAAATGCTCTCCAGATACTTCCCTCAAGCTGAGTCAACATCCTCTAAGACACCATTTGCAGACGTCAGCGTCATAAATTGTCTAGGCTATACATCAGCAAGTCAAACTGTTTAGACACTACCAAAAAATAAGCATTATTTAACTTACCTCTATATCATATTTCTATTGAAAATAAATCAACACATAAAACAGACACTTCATCATTTCAAGCCCTTCATTCTGGGTTGCACAATCCCAATTAGTAATAAGTAATACTATCATCATATCAGGATTATACTTCTATTAATGGGAGTGAGTTCATCAAAATACACACACACACAGCGTGTTTGTGGCGTTCTGGCTCAGGACTCTTGGTAGGCCAGGGTTGTCATTTTCATTGGGTGTAGTTCTATGTGGGATCTAGTTGTTTCATTTTCTATGTTTGGTTTTGATGTTGATTAGTCATATGACTCCCAATCGGAGGTACTTGAGTGTCAGCTGTCGGCTCGTTATCTCTGATTGGGAGCCATATTATATAATAATGGTTTTCACCCCTTGGTATTGTGAGTTTTGTTTCTGGTTGCTGTTAGTCTTTATCAGTATTGAACCACTTTCCGTCATATTTGGGTTTATTGTTTTTTGATCGTGGTTTCTTTATAATAGGTCTCGATGTGCGCTCAGCCATGCGTGTTGGTCCCGTTTTCCTCAGGCAGTGACAGAAACCCACCATAAAAAGGACCAACCAGCGATCCCAGGAGCAAAGGTCTGGACATGGGGAGGAACTATTTAGATGATGAGGTCACAGACAGGAGAGATCCTGGATGGTATGGATATTACGACCATGGGCGAGACCCGGTGGAGCGAGCGCGGGAGGAGCAGCGGCGCCAGCCGAAGCCATCGTGGAAGGGCGGGAGGCAACTAAAAATTTTTTTGGGAGGGCACACATGTGGCTGGGCGGGAGGGCTGCCACAGGAGAAAAGGAGAAGGCTATGGTCTGGGATGCGATGGCCGAGTAGAGGAGGAAGTGTGGCAGGCGTGAAAGACTGATGTGTGTTGCCAGTCGGTCCAGCCCGTTCCTAGTCACCGGTTGGGGCCAGTGGTATGTGTTCCCGATGCGGACGGCCTGTTCCCTACTCAGCACCAGGTCCGGTGTGCTGCATGGCCGGCCTGACCTGTTCGGCCACTGCGCACCAGGGATCTGGTTGTGGCGTCGTAACCCAGCCGGCCTGTTCTGCTCCACGCACCAGGGATGAATTAAACCCATCAGCCGGCCGGCCTATTCGACCCGCTGCACCAGGGGATCCCGGTGCGGCGTCGCCGCTCAGCGCGGCTGTTCTCCTCCACGCTGGAGATGGATGCGCGTCGCCCGCCAGCCCGGCCTGTTCCCTGCTCCACGCACCAGGATCTGGTGTAACCGCCCGCTCCGGCCCGGCCTGTTTCGGCCTCCTCGCACCAGAATCTGGTGTGACAGCCGGCCCTGCTCTCACTTTCCCAGGGATGCAGGCGGCCAGCCGGCCCGGCCTGTTCGACTCATGCAGAGAGATACGGTACCATGGCCAACTGACCGGCCTGAGCTCATGCTCACCACTTTTCTGCGACGCCTGTCGTCCCCAGGGTCCAGCATGCCCTGTTGCTGCTCTCATCTGGGCCTTATGTCGTCCCACAGGATCAGCATGCCTGTGCTGCTTCCGCACCTAGCCTAGAATCGTGTCCTCTCAGCCAGTACCTCAGTTCTGACACCTGCATCAGGCCTACGGAGTGCGTCCCAGAGGCCAAGCATGCCCTGTGTAACTGCCCGCACTAGCCCTGGGATGCGTGCTCCTCAGCCGGTACCTCCAGTTCCGGCTGCCTGGGCTGCAGTGCGCCTCAAGTGACCAAGTCTGCCCGTCTACGCTGAGGAGCCTGAACTATCCGTCTATGCGCCGTCTGAACTGCCCGTCTGCCGGCGCCTGAACTGTCCGTCTGCCGCGCCCGTCTGAACTGCCCGTCCTTCCATGGCGCCTGAACTGCCGTCACTTAGCGCCCGTCTGAACTGTCCGTCTGCCCCAGCGCCGATCTGAACTGCCTGCCGTCCTGTACTGAGCCTGCAAACCTTCCCGTCTGCATGAGCCGAAGCCATCCGCTGGGCCGGGCCGCTGGAAACTCTCCGCCAGACAGGATCGGCTGAGCCTTCCGCCCGAACAGGATCGGCAGAGCCCTTCCGTCCCGGGCAGGATCGGCCAGAACCTTCCGCCGGAGCAGAACGGCCAGGCCTTCCGTCAGACCGGATCAGCCAGGCAACTTCCGCCAGCCAGGAGCAACCAGGCCTTCCGTAGGCGGGGATCAGCAGGCCTTCGCCAGCCGCGGCCAGCCAGATCCGTCAGCCCCGTGTGCGGAAGCAGCCAGATCCGTCAACCGCCCGGGCAGCCAGATCCGTCAGCCGGCCGCGGGCCGTCCGGCCAGGATCGCCAGGCCGTCAGCCAGAGGATCGCCAGAGCTTCGTCCAGCCAGAATCCTGCCTTGAAACCAATGGCCAGGATCATCCATGTAGTCAGTGCTGCCCCTTAGTCAGTGCCCTTAGTCCCAGTACTACCAGTCCCGGTGCTGTCCTCAGCCTGGTACTGCCTCTTAGTCAGTGCCTTAATCCCGAGTGGGTTTAAGTGGAGGTGGTCATTGGGAGGAGGGTTAAAAGCCCGGGTAGTAACTATGGTGGGGTGGTGGTGAGCCAGGCAGACCGCCTCAGTGCCTGCAGCCTCCCTATTGTGGGTTGTGAGGCTGTGATGCAGTCCACGCGGCAGAGAGAGGTCTGTGGCGTTCTGGCTCGGGACTCTTAGTAGTGAGCAGGAGTTTGTCGTCCCTCATTTAGTGTAATTCTATGTGGAATCTAGTTGTTTTTCATTTCTATATTTGGTTTGGTATTGATTTAGTCATATGGCTCTACAATCAGGTAACAGTGTCAGCTAATATTCGTTATCTCTGATTGAAACCATATTATACTGTGGTTTCACCTTGGTATTAATGGGTTTTGTTTCCTGGTTACCATTGAGTCTTTATCGGTATTGAACTTCGCTTTACGTCATATTTGGTTTGTTATTTTGATGGTAGTTCTTTATAATAAAGTCTCGATGTGCGGCTCTCCAGCCTCATACGTATTGGTCCGTTTCTATCATTTGATCAGTGACAGTGTTGAATAGCACAATTGAACAACAAATAAAAAAACGTCTGCTGCAGTCAGGCTGGCAGCTTGGGATCCCAACTGAGCAGGGATTTAACCAAGTTACTGACATCCACTCTGGTTATGAGATTATTCTTAACAACAGTGGCAATGTGATGCGATGAGATCAGTAGTCATATTGAAAGTGATCTGGGACAAAGAAGTACCAGCATTCATACCTTGGTGCACAAAGTGTCCCTTGACCGCAGAATAGTCAGAACCTTTCTGTTTTGCCAGGAGGCCAATTTAAATAATTCTTTTGAAGCTCAATTTTCTCTATATCTCTAAGTCTCCTAGGGATTGCATAAGGGCACATGCATATTGACTTTCACAGGAAGAGAGAGATTTGTGGATTGAAACAAGACAAAAACAAAGAAAAAATATACTTAGCAATACCCACGTATATCATAAAGTGGGGAAAACTTCCAATCCATTTGGAGTAACCTCCTTCATCTACCAGCATAAATGTCTTTTCCCTTTTTGAGCGGGCATTTTGAACAAAATCAATTTGTATTTCGAGGGCCAGGCCTACAGGGGACGTGTTCCCCCTTTGGACATGACTCACATCGTGATTCATGCATCCCAAAAGTAACAGCACTGTATATTAAATCAAAATAAACAAATTAGATAACAAATCAATTAAATTACAACTCTTGATAGCTCCAGAAATAGGTGTATCCCAAGGTAATGGTAAAATAGACTAGAGACAGGTCACTCATTCCAGTGTGGCATTGTCTCTCTGTCCCTTCTGCGTGGTCTGAATCACACATGGGACATTGATGATTATAAACTTTGTAGTGTGTGTTTGTAGCCCATTTAAATCTCACCCAATGTCTCCAGTCTTTCCTAGTGAGGTGGCAGTCAGGCCTCACAGGAAGTCAGAACAGAAGGTCAGTGATCAGTCAGCCCTATTAGTAAGTGTTTGCTTCCTGTACCTCAGACAATATTCAAGATATTTAATACATTTCAAACATTTTGTGTGTCAGGTTTAAATTGGGGTTTCAGTACATTTCTTATGGGTTCCCGTATGCATGTCGCACAATAAAGCTTAAGAAAAATGTCATTTATGTAGCATCCTTTTCTAACATAACATGAAAAACCCACCAACAAACAAATAGAAAGACCCTGCGCAAATATTCATTAACAGGTGGGTTGTGTGTAGGTACTGGCGTGTATATTGGCAAAATGTATGTGGTATCGGACATTCCATCATTCAGTATACAAATTATACTTCAGACACATCAGATGATACAATTAATAAATCAAGCAGATAGGCACCTTCTAAAATGGCGCAATCCCAGAGCCTCTCTGTGATCATTGTCAATTTGACCTGTTGTGTTAAATACAGATGGCCCCAAACTGTCAGGGACATAAACTTAAAATATAAAGCCTGTTGTTTTTGTCAAATCTTTAGGACAGCTAAGAGATTGGTGCTGGCTCATCAGCTCAATATTCGGTACTATAAGCATTGATCTGCCGATTCTGGACTGGTTCACGTAATGGAAAAATATTGTTGTTTTGGGTGACATTACCTTCTTAATTAAATCATGTGCTACCCAGAAACTTTATGGTGAAATGATTGTCTCTCCTTTTGGCAGCTGTTTGAGTTCAGTAATGTGCTAGCGGCTATCTAAACCATTCCACAGACTTATCTCTGGCAAACAGCAGATTGTAAGCACGGGAAAGCAGTGGACAGGCCTTGAAGAGTAGCGTACTTAATATGATCCCAATGCTCCAATCCTCTGTCTTACTTCTTCAAATTACTATGATATTGCATTATTGGAGTGCTATCAAGCCAATTACCATTCACTTTCACTAGTCCATATCTATTTCCTTCATCTAGGACTCCTTCTTCCCAATAGAAGGAGCAGCCCTAAATCTACTACTACTAATACGGATCACTCTCAAACAATTACTAGCGCCCCTATTCTGTTGAGCTTAAAACAAAACAAAACAAGATACTTTCTCATGTTGGAAGGCATTGTTTTCATTTTTAGTCTCACCTAACAATATTTACTCTATATATTTATTTCCCATTTCTGTTGGATATTCACTTTCTGCTTCACTTATTAAATGTCTATTATTTTAAAAAGATGAACGCCTGTTCTTTGGAGGAGATCAATATGTATTCACTGGGCTGTACTCTCTATCAGTCCCTGTAAAGATGGCATAGTGCTCTGTCCATCATAAGAGAAGTCTCTACCTGGCAAGTTAAGCAGTTGGTAGGTAGATACAGAAAGGAAATGTTGGTTGTGGCCCAACAGGGTGGAGAATCTCATAAAGCGTTTTATAGTTTTTTATGTTAGGGGTAGAAGTCGGTCGTACAATGCAATAAAGGGTTCACTGAACATTCCTATCAGAATACTATTTACACCACTTAAATAAATCCTACAGGTGGAAAGTGCAAGTTATTATACAATTTTTTCTATTGTTACTTCCATCGGAATCTCTAATAACCCATTATACTCAATATTATATTTACTTTATCTCTAGTAACCATTATACATTTGTGTTATGCAAATTCCTCCTCTACTAGTGTTCTATTCATACAGAGTTGCAAATATTTCCTTTCTAGTATTCTATTTAACTAGCATATTTGGGGAATATTTTTCTATTCTTTAATATCTCCATGCAAGAATCTATATAACATTATAAATCTTTAGTTATTCATGTCCATATGTAAACCACAATGTAGCAGCCAGTACACATATCATGCCTTGGCGTGACCCTGGACATACCTGGCGTTCTCCACTAGCATGGTGACCCGATCCTGTAGGTTTCATGCTCACAGCATTCGGAGAAGCCATGCACCTGCCTTACCTGCAGGCGGCACAGAGGTCCTGAAATCCAGGCCACTGTCATCTCCGTCTGGATTACTGCAACTGCGCTGTGGCTCAGGCTCCTGCCTGTGCCGGCTCGCTTCTATCTCATCCAGAATGCAGCCGTCTGGTGTTTCCAGCCTTCCCAAGTTCTCTCCGTCACCCTGCTCCTCCCATACCTCCACTGGCTTCCAGTTGAAGCTGCATCTGTTACAAGACCATGGTGTGCCCTGTGGGCTGTGAAACCAGCACCTCCCGATACCTTCAGAGTCTGATCAAGTCCCTACACATAGCGAGGCGTGCGTTCATCCACCCTCCCAACCTGCTGGCTCCTTCACTCTGCGGAAGTATAGTTCCACATCAGCCCAGTCAGAACTGTTAGCTGCCCAGCACCCCAATGGTGGAACAAGCTCCCTCATGACCAGGACAGCGGAGTCACTTTCACCCACCAGCCTAGAGACATTTGAAGCCCACCTCTTTAAAGAGTACTGGGATAGGATAAGGCTAATCCTTCTACCCTCCCCCAAAAATAAATAAAAATAATTGTTATAAAAATAAATAAAAAAACATTGTAAGTGGTTATCCCACTAGCTATAAGGTAAGATGCACCAATTTGTAAGTCACTCTGGATAGAGCGTCTGCCTAAACAGCGTAAATGTAAATGTAATGTTCTCAAAGGAAATCTCAGTGTCTGAGCGTCAATGAACATTGTTACAGCATAACCATCAACTGTTACCCTCTCTGGGAAATCTCGGGGGCATCAGTAGACATTGTTACACAGCCCTTACCCCCATCTCATTCTTCACCCTCTCAAGCACCCTTCAATGACTTCTCTTGTCAGTGCTCACTGCCCGTGATCGATGGCGGTGGTGGACAGGGCCCCAGATGCGGTGTAGATCAAAACTCAATCTCCAAGACTGGCTCAAATTTATCCATTCATTCACGCCATAATCCTCTTTCACCGGAGCTAGTCCCCTGAGAGCTCTCATTCACTCCAGTAATTTATAGCTAAATTTCAATCTTGTTATCCAAATTTCAATAAGCTTTCTTTTTATCCATATTTCAATCTTGTTGTCAAATTTCAAAATCCAGTTTCATGTCCACATTTCAATCCAAATTTCCAATCTTAATAGGCTGCTAATTTCAATTCATTTTATTATCCAAAATTTCAATCAGCTAATATAATATCTCACAATCACACAACTAAATACAATACAATCCACATTCATGCAGTACTATTCCCAAACACACTCTGTAGTCTATCCTCATTACCCATGTGCATCTTCTCGTTTCTTGTGCGTTTACTTGTTACTATGCACCATATGTATCTTGCTTATACCTGTAAATAACACCCCATATTCAAAAACACCTCACGTGTTATTTAGTATTGGCTGCAGACCACTTAGACGTTTCTTAAAATGTATATGCCTACAGACAGCTGTCAGCGGGGCTTTCCATGGTACCGTTACCCTCGCTCTAGTCTTCTCATAAGACGAGTGAATAGCCTTCTCTCTATAAGACTATGGGTACATTTTTATGTGTTACTCACGTTGATTTTATTTGTTATCATTTTATTTGTATTTTTATACAGATTCATTCAATTGACTTTATTGAAATCAGTTGCCGTCCCTCAATTGTTCGCGGATGATGTGTCTCTTCCGGGCAGCTCACAGTAAGGATCTGGGTGGGTCTCGTCGTCTTTTGGTCAGATGGCAATTTCCCTCACGCTTCATAAAATGCGCCTGACCGGTTTTCTCGCAGACCCCCCACTGGAAAGCTCCCGGTAGAATCAATCATCCTGTTCGTTGATGCCAAATTGTTGTGGAAATTCTTACACTGGGTGTATTTTGTTTACTTATTACTTACTACTTTGATTGTAGATTTGAGCTTTATTATGATGATTATGAATGAAATTAGATTCACTCCCGTTAATAGAAGTGTTAGGCCTACTGCCGGTAGCTCTCTCTGCTCTCTCCCTCCCTCTGTCTGTCCTTGATTGCAGGAGTGAAGTCTGGTGTGCGGAGTCAGGGTTCCAGCCAAGCTCATTCACCATAATCACCCGAATGAATGAAACCGAAGCCATGGAGGGTGGGCGTCACGGTTGTCCTCAGAGGGAGCGTGCCACGTCGATTCAGGCTCGGGTCTGCCTGTATTGGAGAAGCTGGTCATTTCGTTCCTTCCTTGTCGCGAGTTGCTGCTTGAGAACCCAGAAGCAGACCAGAAGGAAGGTAAAGTGAAATTGAAGGTGAGTGTTTATTACAAGTTCAATAGTGATGCTGAATAATCCCAGGGAACAGAGCGGGCGGCGTTGATTAGTTGTTGGGGTGCAGTGGTTGATCCCATCCTGCGGTGGCAGCGCCGACCACCAGGCAGAGGTTGGATGAAGGTTCCGGACGGGTGACTGCAGATGGAACAAAACGGGGTGAGTAAGCAACAAACCAACAAGGTGCAAAAACAACAAAACTAACGCTAGGCTCTAAGAGACTGATACTCTGGTAAACCTACTGTTCATGGCTAACGATCCGGCAGGAACTGGATGTTAGGCCAGAGCCTAAGAAGGGTGATGATCAGGACCAGGTGTGCAGATTGCTGATGGGTACAGGTGCGGAAATCAAAAGAGCTCCCGGAGCGTTCCGGAACCCTCGGGGAAACTGGAGATCACGAACAGAAAACTAGTCACCAGACAGGACCCGACTCAGACTGCGGGATCGTTAAGTACCCCCTCCACACCCACCCGGGCGGACTCCCGGAGCGCCGGATGGAGAGGGTAGAAGTCACTGATGAGGTCAGCATCTAGGACCTGTCGCCGCGTCAGGAATCGCTCCTCTCTTCGAGACCATACCCTCCCAGTCCACGAGATACTGGAAACCCCGGCCCCGCCGTCTGGAATCCATGATGCGACGCACCGTGTGAGCAGGACCACCTCCGATCATCCGAGGAGGAGGAGGAGGAGGCTGGAGGAGGCAACAGAGACTGAGGAAAACAGGCTTGAGGCAGGAGACATGAAAGGTGGGATGGACTCTGAGCGTCTCGGAGTTTGAGTCGAACTGCACCGGATTGATCACCTTCTCCACCTACAAGACCAATGAACCCTGTAACAACTTCCTGGGACTCCAGTCGTAAAGGAAGATCCCGGTGGCCACCAGACCCTATCTCCGATGGTGTGGTGGGAGGGGATCAGCTGACCGGTGCCTGGAGCTGATACCGGTCCGAAACTCTAAGAGTGCTTTTCTGCTGCAGGTCGGTGTAGCAGCGAATATGGGCCTGAACAGAAGGCACTGAGCCTTCTCCTGAGAAGGAACAAAAGAGGTTGAGTAGCTACGAAGAGGCACTGGAAGGAGACATCCCAGTGGCAGATGTAGGGAGAGTATTGTGGGCATACTCAACCCAAGGCAACTGAGACCCAGGAGGTGGGGTTGGAAGAGGCCGTGACAGCGTAGCGTGGATTCCATCTTCTGGTTGGCTCTCTCCGCTCTGACCCATTAGATTGGTAGGGTGAAAAACCAGAGTGAGACTGACTGTAGCTCCAATGGCCAAACAGAAGGACTTCCAGACAGCAGAGGTAAACTGAGGGGTCGGGAACGATATCACTGGGCAACCCGTGGACCCTGAAAACTTCTCCTAACCAGGATCTCGGGCGTCTCCGAGGCAGAGGGAAGCTTGGCAATAGGTCACAAAGTGGGCGAACTTGCTGAATCTGTCCACGATAGTCAGAACGACCGTGTTCCCCTCAAGCGGGCAACCCAGTGACAAAGTCCAGGGCCAGATGACCATGGTGCGCGGGAATAGGAAGGGGTGAAGTAGTCCAGAGCTGGGCCGATTAGTGCTCTTATTCTGCACACACTGGACGAGGCGCAACATAACCCCAGTATCTCGGCCGGCAGAGCACCAAAAGCGTCTGCGAAGACGCCATTGTCGAGCCACGCCAGGGTGAAAAGCCATCTTGCTGGCGTAGGACCATTTGAGGACAGCAGGACGAACACGACTCGGCACAAACAACCGACCCGGGTGGACCGTCGGGACCGGGCTGAGTCCGAAGGGCGCCAGCACCTCCTCTCAATCTTCACGTAACTGCTCCCACGACGAGTTCCGGGGAGAGTATCTCGGTCTTGGACCCACTCTCCTCCGTCTTGGAAACATCCGGGACAAGAAGGCGTCCAGCCTTGCGTTCTTAGATCCAGGTCGGAAGCGTCAGGGAAAACTTGAATCGTCCCAAAAACGCGCCACCTGGCCTGGCGGGAGTTGAGGCGTTTGCTTGATTGCACGTAAGATGATTCTTGTGGTCAGTCCAGACAATAAACGGTTGCTCCGCCCTCCAACCAGTGGCGCCACTCCTCCAAGGCAAGTTTCACCGCGAGAAGCTCCCGGTTACCCACATCGTAATTCCTCTCCTGCAGGCGAAAGGCGGCGAGGTAGTAGGCGGGGATGGAGTTTACTGTCCGTGGAGCATCGCTGCGACAGGATGGCGCCAACTCCCACATCAGACGCGTACCACTTCAACGGCGAACTGACGGGGCGTGTCCGGTTGAGAGAGAATCGGTGCGTTGGTGAATCGCCTCTTCAAATCCAGAACGCTCGATCCGCCTCCGGTTCCACTTGAAGGTCCTGATACTGGAAGTCAAGGCAGTTAACGGAGCGCCACACGGCTGTAATCCCCGGATGAATCTGCGGTAGAAATTCGCAAACCCCAAAAATCTCTTGGAGCTGCAATCTGCACGGGCTGGCCCATTCCAGAACCGCCTAACCTTCTCCTGGTCCATCCTAATCTCTCCCCTGGAGATGATGTACCCAGAAAGGATGTCGTGTGGGCGTGAAACTCGCACTTCTCGGCCTTCACGAACAGGCGATTCTCCAACAATCGCTGCAGAACCTGCCCCGGACATGCTGGACGTGGTCGGAAGGTTCCTTCGAGAAGATCAGAATGTCATCCAGGTAAACAAACACAAAGAGACCGATCATATCTCTCAGGACGCGTCACCATACTCTGGAATACCGCTGGAGCATTGGTCAGTCCAAACGGCATCACCTGATACTCAAGTGACCCATCGGTGTATTGAAACCCGTCAACCACTCGGTCCCCTCTCTGATCCGGACCATGTGATACGCATGTGCGGGTCTAGCTTGGTGAACACCGTAGCACCCTGTAAGAGTCGAAGGCAGAACTCATCAAGGGCAGGGGATACTTGTTCTTGACCGTGATGTCATTCAATCCCGATAATCAATACGCGGTCGAAGAGCCATCCTTCTTACCCACAAAGAAGAATCCTGCCCCCAGGGGTGATGACGAGGGACGAAACGGACCAGCAGCTAGGGACTCCTTGATGTAGGTCTCCCAAAGCCTCACGTTCAGGTCGGGAGATACTGTATAACCTTCCCTTGGGTAGACAGCTCCAGGAACAGGTTGATGGCACAATCATATGGTCGGTGGGGAGGGGAGTGACAGAGCCTTCTGCTTACTGAAAACTTCCCCCAAATCGTGATATGTCTCGGGAACCAGGACAAATCTAGGGGTTTTAGCCTCAATCACCTGACTGGGAACCGAATGGGGCAGGCAGTCTTGAGACAGTTAGCATGACAATCAAGGCTCCAACTCGTTACCTTGCCCGTCACCCAATCGAGCGTGGATTGTGTTCCCTTCAGCCAGGGGTATCCAAGGACCAGAGGAACCTGGAAGACGGCGGCAGAATGAAGAATGAAATCATCTCAGAATGATTCCCCGACAACCAGCATCTTAACCGGTTCAGTCCTCATCGTGATCGTGCCAGACTACTGCCGTCCAGAGTGGTAGCTTCAATGGCTTCCGGCAATTGCTCCTTGGAAAGCCCCAGCTGTTCCACTAACTCGGCATCTGAAAGCTTCCATCGGCACCTGAATCGATAAAGCGTTAATCGCTAAGCTCTGATTCCTGTTCATAAGGGTAGCCGGAAAACGGGGTCTGACAGAGGTATTGAGAGGTCGAAACTGGCTCGCTAAAAGTCCTCCCAACTTTAGCGAGCCGCGCAGTTTGACGACCCGACTGGAACCTGAGAAGCTGATCGGTTGGGCCGAGCCCATTGCTTCTCCCTCCTTCGCTCTCGGACTCGATTATCCACCCGAATAGACAAGGCCTACCAAGCTGTCAGGTCACTAGACTCCGGATAGGAGATCAACTCATCCTTGAGCTGCTCCGAACAGACCCTGGTAAAGGCCGCAGCAGAGCCTCCTCATTCCACCCACTCTCCACAGCCAACGTCTTGAACTCGATCACGAAGTCGCCACGCTCGCGAGTTCCTTGGCGGGCGAAAACAGGCGCCTAGCTGCGTCCCTCCCTCGGGCGGAATGGTGAAGAGCTTCCTCATCTCGGCCGTGAACCCCTGGTATGAAGCCATCAGGGATCCTGTCGTTCCTAAACGGCTGAAGCCCACTCCAGCGCTCGACCACGCAGCAACTCAATCACAAAGGCTATCCTAGCCTTGTCTGTGGCATAAGAGTAGGGCTGTAGATCGAACACTAATCCACACTGCATAAGGGAGGGAACGGCATCTTCCCAGCTCCCCCTCATATTTATCCGGTGTCGGAACCTTGGGCTCACGGAAGGACACAGCTTCCAGAGCGGCAGGCGAGATGGGTGAAACCGGTAGTGGATCTTCCACCGGACACTGCGTTGGTTCTGGACCTCCGTCAGACCGGTGAAAGGTTCCGAACTGACAACGCGATCTCCTGTAGTACCGTGCTATGATGGCCCAACATCTTCTCCTGCTGGGTAATGGCATGGGAACAGAGTCCAGGTCCGCTGGGTTCATTTCTGGCGGATCGTTCTGTCACGAGTTGCTAAGCCAGAACCCAGAAGACCAGGACAAGGTAAGTGAAAGCAAGGGTGAGTGTTTATTTACAAGTTCAATAGTGATGCTGAATAATCCAGGGAACAGAGCGGGCGGCGTTGATTAGTTGTTGGGGGTGCAGTGGTTGATCCCATCCTGGGTCGGCAGCCACCGACCACGGCAGAGGTTGGATGAAGGTTCCGGACGGGTGACTGCAGATGGAACAAAACGGGGGTGAGTAAGCAACAAACCAACAAGGTGCAAAAACAACAAAACTAACGCTAGGCTCTAAGACTGATACTCTGGTAAACCTACTGTTCATGGCTAGCGATCCGGCAGGAACTGGATGTTAGCCAGAGCCTAAGAAGGGTGATGATCAGGACCAGGTGTGCAGATTGCTGATGGGATACAGGTGCGGAAATCAAAGAGCTCCCCGGAGCGTTCCCGAACCCTCGGGAAACTGGAGATCACGAACAGAAAAACTAGTCACCAGACAGGACCCGACTCAGACTGCCGGGATCGTTACATTTCCTGCCCAGTTCGTCCGGGAAAAGGGCCGGCTCATCATTAATGGGAGAAGTTTTGGTGAGCCGAGCAAGCGGGATTCTTCCTCTTCTCCCCGCATTCTGCTCCAGGCATCCCTCCAGTGGCAGTCCCAGAATTTCTCTGTTAGTGCGCTGATTGACTCTGGTGCCGGCAAAGCTTTTTTTGGATAGAGAGTGGGCTCAACAAATGGATTTGGAGACTGTTCCTATGGACTGTCCGCTGCAGGCTAAGGGTCTAAATGGACAATTGTTGACCCGTATTACCCATCAAACTGTTCCTGTTTGTCTTAGAGTGTCGGGGAAATCATCAGGAGAACATTCAATTCCATATTATCGACTGCCCACAGACACCCCTGGTCCTTGGTATCCCCCTGGCTCATAAGACACAATCCACACATTGATTGGGTGACAGGTAACATTGTTTCATGGAGCACATTTTGTCATGTGAATTGTTTGTGTTCTGCTCAGACTCCTGCCAGTACTGTGCCTCAACCTCCACTGGAGTCCATGGATCTCTCTGCTGTCCCTGGACGCGTATCATGACCTGGCATCCGTTTTCTGCAAACACAGAGCTACTTCTCTTCCTCCTCACCGGCCTTACGACTGCGCCATTGACCTCCAGCCAGGAGCCCCCGCTCCCCAGCAGTCGCCTGTACAACTCTCCCGGCCGGAGACGGAGGGGCTATGGAGAACTACATTCGGGACTCCTTGGCGGCAGGTATTATGCGTCCTTCCTCGTCACCTGTAGGAGGCGGGATTCTTTTTTGTTGCTAAGAAGGATAAGACCCTCAGACCCTGTCTTGATTACCGTGGTCTGTAACAACATCACCATTAAGAACAAGTATTCTCTGCCTTTGATTAATTCTGCTTTTTCCCCTCCTTCATGGTACTACCATCTTTACGAAACTGGATCTACGAAATGCGTATCACCTGGTGCGCATTCGTAAGGGTGATGAATGGAAGACTGCCTTCAACACACCCTTGGGACATTTTGAGTATCTGGTTATGCCTTTTGGGTTGTCCAATGCCCCTGCTGTTTTTCAGGCACTAGTCAATGATGTCCTTCGGGACATGTTGAATCGGTTTGTTTTTGTCTATCTGGATGATATCTTGATTTTCTCAGAGTCCTCCCAGGAACATGAACTACATGTCGCCAGGTGTTGCAAAGGTTGTTGGAGAACAAACTGTTTGTGAAGATGGAGAAATGTGAATTTCATGTGTCTGAGACCTCTTTTTTGGGTTACATCATAGCTCAGGGGGAGTTGGCGGATGGACCCAGCTAAGATCTCTGCTGTCACGGACTGGCCAGCTCCCTCTACCCGCAAACAACTTCAACGATTCCTGGGGTTTGAACTTCTATAGGAGGTTCATCAAGGACTACAGCCGCATTGCGGCGCCACTCACCGCTCTCACCTCCATCTCACGACCGTTAGCTTGGAATGAAGGGCGAATCAGCGTTTGAAGAACTGAAACATCGCTTCGCCTCGGCTCCCATTCTGATGCAGCCGGACCCGACCGCCAGTTTGTCGTGGAGGTGGATGCATCCGACACTGGGGTAGGTGCAGTGTTGTCCAACGTTCTCCTGAAGATAACAAACTGCATCCCTGTGCTTTTCTCTCAAGGAAACTTTCTCAGGCAGAGAGGAATTATGATGTTGGCAATCGTGAACTGCTCGCCGTTAAGCTGGCTCTCGAGGAGTGGCGACATTGGTTGGAGGGGGCGGAACAACCCTTCATCGTTTGGACGGATCAAAGAATCTGGCTTACCTCCAGTCAGCGAAGCAGCTCAACCCCGTCAAGCCAGGTGGGCACTATTTTTGGGAGATTCAATTTTTCTCTGTCTTACCGTCCTGGGTCACGCAACGTCAAGCCTGACGCCCTGTCTCGTGTTCATTCGGCTGTTGATACTGGTAGTAACCCTGAACCCATTTTGCCTCCTACCTGCAGTATTGCAGTCATCACATGTGACATCGAGGGATTGTTAGACAGGCTCAACATCATCAAGCTGACCCTGGGAGGGGTCCTCCTAACCGGATGTTTGTCCCTGAGTCTGCTCGCTCCCAGGTACTTCAGTGGGCTCACTCGTCTCCCCTTACCTGTCACCCTGGAGTTTCGCGGACCCTTGACTTTGTGCAGCGTAAGTTCTGGTGGGCCAACGATGGAGGCGGACACTCGAGCCTTCATTGCTGCTTATCGGTATGTGCACGGAGTAAGAACTCCACCCAGGCCAGCGCTGGTCATCTACGACCTCTACCTATACCTAAGTTCGCTCATTTTTTGGCCCTACCTAAACTGCCTACTGCCAGAGAGACGGCTGATATTTTGGTTGAACATGTGTTCCGCTCTCATGGTCTACCCACGGATATTGTCTCTGACAGGGGTCCCCAGTTTGTCTCCCAGGTGTGGAAAGCTTTCTGTAAAGCTTTGGGCATTACATCCAGCCTGTCCTCTGGATATCACCCCCAGACCAACGGGCAAGCCGAGAGAGCGAACCAGGAGATGGAGACCGCTCTTCGCTGTGTCACTGGGTCTAACCCTGGGTCATGGAGCTCCATGCTCCCCTGGGTGGAATATGCTCATAACACCTTGACTAACGCTTCCTCTGGTTTGTCTCCTTTCTGTGTGCTCTGGGTTATCAACCTCCCTGTTCCCTTCCCAAGAGAGGGAACTGGCCGGTACCCTCGGTGCAGTCCCATGCGCCGCTGCTTCAAGGTCTGGAGGAAGGCCAGGGTAGCTCTGTCCCGAGCTTCGGCGTACATGCAGAGGCAAGCCAACCGTCACCGGTCCCAGGCTCCCGGTTACTCTCCTGGTCAAGAGGTATGGCTGAAGTCACGGGACCTTCCATTGAAGGTGGAGTCTAAGAAGATGGCGCCTCGTTTTATAGGACCGTTCAAGATACTGTCTATTGTTAACCCCTGCGCGGTTAAGCTACAGCTTCCTGCCTCCCTACGGGTTCATTCCACCTTTCATGTTTCCCAGATTAAGCCTGTGTCGGTTAGCCCTCTGTGCCCGCCCTCTCGTCCCCCTCCTCCGCCCAGGATCGTGGGTGGGGGTCCGGTCTACACTGTCCGGCGACTTCTGGATGTTCGCCGCCGAGGTCGTGGTTTCCAGTACCTGGTGGATTGGGAGGTTATGGTCCCGAGGAACGTTCCTGGGTGCCCAGGAGCTTCATTGTGGATCCTGCTCTGGTCCGAGAGTTTCAGGTTACATCCCGATAAACCCGTCGGCCGGCGCCAGGTGGCGTCCGAGAGGGGGTACTGTTAGGCCTACTGCTGCTAGGTAGCTCTCTCTGCTCTCTCCCTCCCCTCTGTCTGTCCTTGATTGCAGGAGTGAAGTCTGGTGTGCGGGAGTCAGGGTTCCAGCTGCAGCTCATTCACCATAATCACCTCAGCCTTTAAGACCCGGTCAAACTTACCACTCATCGTCAGATCATAGTCAAGAGCGACCATGTTAGTCTCGCTGCCCGACTCAACCTGGTTATTTTTGCTCTTTGTGTTTTTGGTCTGTTCTATTTACTTTTTCTCCTGTGCCACAGATATTTGGAACCTGACTCCTGCCTCCGCTTCCTCCTGCCACCACCATCCTGCTCTCCAATACCGGACCTCTCTTTTGGACTCATCACGGACACTAGGACATTACGGTACCACACCTGCCCTGATCTGGATCTGTTACCCTCCCTGTAACCTGGACTTGCTCTTCCCATATATTTGGAAACCTGGACTTTGAACATTGTAAATAAACCTGTTAAAACTTCTATGGCTTCGTGTACTTGTCTGCATTTGGGTTCTTATCCAGTTAAATCATAACAAGAAGTTACATTAAAATGTGATGGAAGAGTCTTGTCCCATCGCTGCAATTCCCGTACGGACACGGGAGAGGTGAAGGTCGAGAGTTGTGCGTCCTCCGAAACACAACCCAACCGAGCCACACTGCTTCTTGACACAGTGCCCGCTTAACCAGCGCATCAAAGTGTCACGATCGTTTATAGACTGGACGGACCAAGGCGCAGCGTGATAAGCATACATGTTTATTAAAACGAATTAACACACAACAAAAACAACAAACGAAACGTGAAGTCCAAGGTAGCATACAAACATACCATAACACGGAACAAGATCCCACAACTAACAGGTGCCAAAAGGCAGCCTAAGTATGGTCCCCAATCAGAGACAACGAGCAACAGCTGCCTCTGATTGGGAACCACACAGGCCAACATAGACCTAGACATACAAGATCTAAACATAGAAAATCCAACATAGAACATCGCCACAATATATTCACAACAAGGAAAATCACACCCTGACTCAACAAATACGAGTCCTTAGAGTCAGGGCGTGACAGTACCCCCCCAAAGGTGCCACATAAACATAACAGGGTAGGGGCCGGGTGGGCATTCCGCCTCGGAGGCGGATCCGGCTCCGGGGAGTGACCACCACTTACTCTCCACCTCCCTGTTGCGCCTGGTCTTGTCTGGACCTCGCGCGCTGCTTCCCCTCTCCTTCCTCCCACGACGTACCAAGCCCTGTCTGGACCCTGGGTGTGGGAGACCCCCGAACCTGAGAGGGGGCTGACGTCTGGGTCTGGACTGGAACCGCTGACTGGAGCTTAGACCCGACAACGGTGGAGCAAATTGCTCTGGCTCGGGGTGGAGCCGCTGACCGGAGCTGGATCAGGCACCGGTGGAGCGGATTGCTCTGGCCTCGAGTGGAGCAGCTGACCGGAGCTGAACTGGGCACCGGTGGAGCGGACTGCTCTGGCCCGAGTGGAGCAGCTGACCGGTGCGGACCAGGCACCGGTGGAACAGGCACGCCGTGCGGACTGGGCACATGCACCACTGGCTTGGTGCGGGAGCAGGAACGGACCGGACTGGGCTGACGCAGCGCACCACTGGCTTGGTGCGGGGAGCAGGAACGGGCCGCTGACCGGACAACGCGCGCACCACTTGCTTAGTGCGGGGAGCAGAACGGGCCGTACGGACTGGCGACGCGCACCACTGGCCTGATGCGGGGAGCAGGAACAGGCCGGGCCGGGCTGGCGACGCGCACCACTGGCTTGGTGCGAGGGCGGGAGAACAGGCCGGGCCGGGCTGGCGACGCGCACCACTGGCTTGGTGTGAGGGTCAGGAACAGGCCGGACCGGGCTGGCGACGCGCACCACTGGCTTGGTGCGAGGGACAGGAACAGGCCGGACCGGGCTGGCGATGCGCACCACTGGCTTGGTGCGAGGGCCAGGAACAGGCCGGACCGGGCTGGCAACGCGCACCACTGGCTTGGTGCGAGGGACAGGAACAGGCCGGACCGGGCTGGCGACGCGCACCACTGGCTTGATGCGAGGAGCAGGAACGGGCAGGACTGGACTGCGAAGGCGGACTGGAGGTCTGGAGCGGAGAGCTGGCACAACCCGTCCTGGCTGGCTGCCCACTTTCGCACTACACATGCGGGGCGCTGGCACAGGACACACTGGGCTGTGCATGCGCACTGGCGATACAGCTCGTAGAACAGGCGCAGGATATGCGGGACCGAGGAGGCATACTGGAGACCAGGAGCGTTGAGCCGGCACACCCTGTCCTGGCTGAATGCCCATCTTCGCACAACACGTGCGTGGTGCTAGCACAGGACGTACAGGACTGTGCCGGAACACTGGCGACACAGTACGTAGCTCCGCATAACACGGAGCCTGCCCAGTGGGACAAGAGCATCCCTGCCGGCCAAACCCTCCCCTACCCTGGACAGCAGACCAGAGAATCTTGTTTCTCATGGTCTGAGTCCTTTAGGTGCCTTTTGGCAAACTACAAGTGGGCTGTCATGTGCCTTTTACTGAGGAGTGGCTTCCATCTGGCCACTCTACCTTAAAGGCCTGATTGGTGGAGTGCTGCAGAGATGGTTGTCCTTCTGGAAGGTTCTCCCATCTCCACAGAGGAATTCTAGAGCTCTGTCAGAGTGACCATTGGGTTCTTGGTCACCTCCCTGACCAAGGCCCTTCTGCCCCGATTGCTCAGTTTGGTCGGGCGGCCAGTTCTAGGAAGAGTCTTGGTGGTTCCAAACTTCTTCCATTTATGAATGATGGAGGCCACTGTGTTCTTGGGGACCTTCAATGCTGCAGAAATGTTTTGGTACCCTTCCCCAGATCTGTGCCTCGACACAATCCTGTCTCGGAGCTCTACGGACAATTCCTTCAACTTCATGGCCTGGTTTTTGCTCTGATCTTTATGCACTGTCAACTGTGGGTCCTTACAAATCATGCACAATCAATTGAATTTACCACAGGTGGTCTCCAATCAAGTTGTAGAAACATCTCAAGTATGATCATTGGAATCAGGATGCACCTGAGCTCAATTTCAGGTCTCATATCAAAGGGTCTGAATACTTATGCAAATATGGTATTTCTGTTTTTGTTGTTTTTATGAATGTGTTAAAATTTCTGTTTTTGCTTCGTCATTATGGGGTATTGTGTGTAGATTGATGAGGAAATAATTTAATTTAGTCCATTTTAGAATAAGGCTGTAACGTAACAAAATGTGGAAAAAGTCAAGGGGTCTAAATACTTTCCGAATGCACTTTATATACAGTGGGGAGAACAAGTATTTGATACACTGCCGATTTTGCAGGTTTTCCTACTTACAAAGCATGTAGAGGTCTGTAATTCAAAATCCAGAAAATCACATTGTATGACATCAGAAAAGCAGAACTTAATATTTGGTACAGAAACCTTTGTTTGCAATTACAGAGATCATACGTTTCCTGTAGGTCTTGACCAGGTTTGCACACACTGCAGCAGGGATTTTGGCCCACAACTCCATACAGACCTTCTCCAGATCCTTTAGGTTTCGGGGCTGTCGCTGGGCTATACGGACTTTCAGCTCCCTCCAAAGATGTTCTATTGGGTTCAGGTCTGGAGACTGGCTAGGCCACTCCAGGACCTTGTGATGCTTCTTACGGAGCCACTCCTTAGTTGCCCTGGCTGTGTGTTTCGGGTCGTTGTCATGCTGGAAGACCCAGCCACGACCCATCTTCAATGCTCTTACTGAGGGAAGGAGGTTGTTGGTCAAGATCTCGCGATACATGGCCCCATCCATCCCCCCCACCCCACTGTTTCCACCTCCATGCTTCACAGTTGGGATGGTGTTCTTGGGCTTGTACTCATCCTTCTTCTTCCTCCAAACACGGCGAGTGGAGTTTAGACCAAAAAGCTCTATTTTTGTCTCATCAGACCACATGACCTTCTCCCATTCCTCCTCTGGATCATCCAGATGGTCATTGGCAAACTTCAGACGGGGCCTGGACATGCGCTGGCTTGAGCAGGGGGACCTTGCGTGCGCTGCAGGATTTTAATTCATGACGGCGTAGTGTGTTACTAATGGTTTTCTTTGAGACTGTGGTCCCAGCTCTCTTCAGGTCATTGACCAGGTCCTGCCGTGTAGTTCTGGGCTGATCCTTCACCTTCCTCATGATCATTGATGCCCCACGAGGTGAGATCTTGCATGGAGCCCCAGACCGAGGGTGATTGACCGTCATCTTGAACTTCTTCCATTTTCTAATAATTGCGCCAACAGTTGTTGCCTTCTCAACAAGCTGCTTGCCTATTGTCCTGTAGCCCATCCCAGCCTTGTGCAGGTCTACAATTTTATCTCTGATGTCCTTACACAGCTCTCTGGTCTTGGTCATTGTGGAGAGGTTGGAGTCTGTTTAATTGAGTGTGTGGACAGGTGTCTTTTATACAGGTAACGAGTTCAAACAGGTGCAGTTAATACAGGTAATGAGTGGAGAACAGGAGGGCTTCTTAAAGAAAAACTAACAGGTCTGTGAGAGCTGGAATTCTTACTGGTTGGCAGGTGATCAAATACTTATGTCATGCAATAAAATGCAAATTAATTACTTAAATATCATATAATGTGATTTTCTGGATTTTGAAGTGTACCTATGATAAAAATTACAGACCTCTACATGCTTTGTATGTAGGAAAACCTGCAAAATCGGCAGTGTATCAAATACTTGTTCTCCCCACTGTATATACACTGAGTTTACAAAACATTAGTAACTCTTTCCATGACATAGACTGACCAGGTGAATCCCGGTGAAAGCTATGATCCCTTATCGATGTCTCGTGTTAAATTCACTTCAATCAGTGTAGATGAAGGGGAGGAGACAGTTTAAAGAAGGATTTTTAAGCCTTGAGGGAGAGAGAGAACTACTTTTTTGTTTTGACAAACTGTATCTATAAAATGCAGCCCGCTGTTGAATTTCTTTATCCTGATGTGGCCCTTGAGCCTAAAGGTTTGCCCACCCCTGGGATATGAGCTAGAGAAAAGTCCACATTGAAAAAACAATGAGAATTTAACTGCATCCCCAGAATTGATCAAATTTAAATGGAATCCCAACCCAGGTAATGACCCACAGGTGACCCACAGGTCCACAAATGCACTCAAAGCGCTGCTGTGTACCTAGCTCTGACAGAGTCTACTGAGGGTAAAGTCACACCTCGCCAACCACCAGCTAATGGAACAGACACATACATCCATTAAATCCCTGAAACTAGAAATAGCCATACAGGTGAGACCTGGGGCTGCTGTTCTCAAAGGCCATTGGCTGCCTTGTGTAAGAATATTCAAAGATAAATATACACAACGCAGAGGACTAGTGGTCAAGAAGACTAGTGGTCAAGAGGACTAGTGGTCAAGAGGACTAGAGGTCAAGAGGGAATTAACGATCAATGGAAATAGTTGTTTTGATTCATAGCTACATGTGGCAAGTTTTCATTGGTCCAAATGGTCTATACATTGAGCCTGAAACAGGATACTTGGGGGTTTGGCCAGTAGGGTCTGTGTTATTGAAGAATAACATCAACTGCTAACACTTGGTGCCGTGACCCGGATGAATTGGTCTTGACCAACAACAAGAAAAAATGAAACAACTGTGTGTTGATCAAGGGGAGAAAGAGAGGGCTGTCCTCAACCCACTTCTGGATTCAGTTCTTAATCTCCTGATTGATGGCATAATTGCTGGGTGAGTCTAGACCTATATCATCTAAAATAACCAAATCAGGTTAAAATAAGTGCATGCAATGTGTGATATGTATATGTGATGTATAAAGGTTAGAGTCCTTTGTTAAAGGTTGGAGTCCTTTGTAAAAGCCCTATCAGTTAAAATAAGCCATAATTGATTAAAGGAGTGAAACCTTCAAATCAAATCAAATCCAATTTTATTGGCCACATGCGCCGAATACAACAGGTGCAGACATTACAGTGAAATGCTTACTTACAGCCCTTAACCAACAGTGCATTTATTTTAAATAAAAAAGTAGAATAAAACAAAAGTGTTGAGAAATAAAATAACAGTAGGGAGGCTATATATACATGGGGGTACCGGTGCAGAGTCAATGTGCGGGGGCACGGCTAGTTGAGGTAGTTGAAGTAATATGTACATGTGGGTAGAGTTAAAGTGACTATGCATAAATAATTAACAGAGTAGCAGCAGCGTAAAAAGATGGGGTGGGGGGGGGGCAGTGCAAATATCCGGGTAGCCATGATTAGCTGTTTAGGAGTCTTATGGCTTGGGGGTTGAAGCTGTTGAGAAGTCTTTTGGACCTAGACTTGGCACTCCGGTACCGCTTGCCGTGCGGTAGCAGAGAGAACAGTCTATGACTAGGGTGGCTGGAGTCTTTGACAATTTTGAGGGCCTTCCTCTGACACACGCCTGGTATAGAGGTCCTGGATGGCAGGAAGCTTGGCCCCAGTGATGTACTGGGCCGTACGCACTACCCTCTGTATTGCCTTACGGTCGGATGCCAAGCAGTTGCCATACCAGGCGGTGATGCAACCAGTCAGGATGCTCTCAATGGTGCATCTGTATAATTTTTTGAGGATCTGAGGACCCATACCAAATCTTTTCAGTCTCCTGAGGGGGAATAGGCTTTGTCGTGCCCTCTTCACGACTGTTTTGGTGTGTTTGGACCATGATAGTTCGTTGGTGATGTGGACACCAAGGAACTTGAAGCTCTCAACCTGTTCCACTACAGCCGTCGATGAGAATGGGGGCGTGCTCAGTCCTCTTTTTTTTCCTGTAGTCCACAATCATCTCCTTTGTCTTGGTCACGTTGAGGGAGATATTGTTAGCCTGGCACCACATGGCCAGGTCTCTGACCTCCTCCCTATAGGCTGTCTCATCGTTGTCGGTGATCAGGCCTACCACTGTTGTGTCGTCGGCAAACTTAATGATGGTGTTGGAGTCGTGCCTGGCCATGCAGTCATGGGTGAACAGGGAGTACAGGAGGGGACTGAGCACGCACCCCTGAGGGGCCCCCGTGTTGAGGATCAGTGTGGCAGATGTGTTGTTACCTACCCTTACCACCTGGGGGCGGCCCGTCAGGAAGTCCAGGATCCAGTTGCAGAGGGAGGTGTTTAGTCCCAGGATCCTTAGCTTAGTGATGAGCTTTGAGGGCACTATGGTGTTGAATGCTGAGCTGTAGTCAATGAATAGCATTCTCACGTAGGTGTTCCTCTTGTCCAGGTGGGAAGGGCAGTGTGGAGTGCAATAGAGATTGCATCATCTGTGGATCTGTTGGAGGGCGGTATGCAAATTGGAGTGGGTCTAGGGTTTCTGGGATAATGCTGTTGATGTGAGCCATGACCAGCCTTTCAAAGCACTTCATGGCTACAGACGTCAGTGCTACGGGTCGGTAGTCATTTAGGCAGGTTATCTTAGAGTCCTTGGGCACGGGGACTATGGTGGTCTGTTTGAAACATGTTGGTATTACAAACTCAGTCAGGGACATGTTGAAAATGTCAGTGAAGACACTTGCCAGTTGGTCAGCTCATGCTCGGAGTACACGTCCTGGTAATCCGTCTGGGCCCTGCGGCCCTTGTGAATGTTGACCTGCTTAAAAGTCTTACTCACATCGGCTACGGAGAGCGTGATCACATAGTCATCCGGAACAGCTGGTGCTCTCATGCATGCTTCAGTGTTGCTTGCCTCGAAGCGAGCATAGAAGTGGTTTAGCTCGTCTGGAAGTCTTGTGTCACTGGGCAGCTCGCGGCTGTGCTTCCCTTTGTAATCTGTAATAGTTTTCAAGCCCTGCCACATCCGACGAGCATCAGAGCCGGTGTAGTACGATTCAATCTTAGTCCTGTATTGACTCTTTGCCTGTTTGATGGTTCGTCGGAGGGCATAGCGGGATTTCTTATAAGCGTCCGGGTTAAAGTCCCGCTCCTTGAAAGCGGCAGCTCTACCCTTTAGCTCAGTGCGGATGTTGCCTGTAATTGCCCTTCTTGTTGTATAGAATTGAGTTGCTAGTTGAGTAGCAATTTTGGGTAATGTAAGCCTTGTAAGCATTTTACAAGCGTTTGGGTAATGTAAGTAAACACAAGTTTTTCATGGGTAACTAGGCCCTACAGAAACAATTTGTGATATATAGTGTGATGTCACGAGAGGCTGTGTCCTGGAGGGACGTTACATCCCCCTGAGATGGCTGCAAACCCAGACAGCTATGGCTCCATCTGCTGGTATGGTCGGGAACTCCAACCCTCTATGGCCAATCTTCCCACGCAGCTGAAACCAATGAGGAGCTGATGAGCTGAAGGTTTGTTGAAGGGAGGAGACACGGTCTCCAACCTGGGCTCTCCGGAGGACAAGAGTGCTGCACGTCCACTTCCATGAGGAATATAAGGATTTGGAGATACTTACCTTTGGGAAATACTCACCTTTGGATATATGCACCTGTGGAAATACGTGTGGGACATTTGGAAGGACGTTTTGCTGGGATGGCCACTAGCTGCAACGTGGAATACAGTAAGACTGGGGAAAAGTTATTTGAGCGAGGGAGAGTTATGATTTTGGATGTGGAAGAGACATCCCTGAACTGTTAACCCTTAAAGAGCCACCAGAGAACAGAATTGTGTTATACTTTCGTTAGTTTCCCAAGACCTTTAATAAAATCCTTGTTTTGGTTGAACCTGGTCTCCTTGCACTACTTGAGCAATCCCGCTGAAAGCTGTGTAGCCTCTCGTGACATCACAATAGATAGAGGTTTTGTCACGCCCTGGCTCTGGGGACTCTTAAATGTTGAGCCATGGTGTGGACTTGTTATGTTTAGTTTTCTATGGGTTTTGTTCTAGATCGTTTATTTCTATGTTGGCCAGGGTGGTTCCCAATCAGAGACAGCTGTAGCTCGTTGTCTCTGATTGGGGACCATACTTAGGCAGCCTGTGTTCACTAGTTTATTGTGGGATCTTGTTCCGTATGGTTTGTTGTATTACCTAGGACTTCACGTATCGTTTTGTTGTTTTTGTTCGTGTTGTGTACACTTAATAAAAGTATGTACGCCTATCACGCTGCGCCTTGGTCCGCTTCTCATAACGATCGTGACAGAAGATCCCACCAAGAGAGGACCAAGCAGCGTGCCAAACAGGAGAAGTTGGCGATGTCCCAGGTGGGCGAATGGTGGTCTTGGGAGGACATATTCGCGGGCAGAGGGCCATGGGCAAAAATAAATGCCCAGGCAGGAGAGGAGAAACGGCGCCAACCGTGCCGACGACGGACCCGCGAGAGGCAACCCCAAGTAATTTTTTTGGGGGGCACACGGCGTGGATGACGGGGCTGCTGGAGGCAGCTACAGGGTGCATCAGCGATCTAGGAGAGGAGGCCACCAGGTTTGGGGGGCTGGAGGGGTGGTTGGCGGAGCCTAGAGGTAGAGCAGAGCCAACTCCCCGTACTCAGGCTAGGCAGCGTGAGACTGGGCAGGTTCCGGGTTATGCGGAGCCACGTACTGTGCCGCTTCTCATAACGATCGTGACAGGTTTAAGTCCTCAAGGGGTTATATACTGTATATAAATTCAGCAAAAAAAGAAACGTCCCTTTTTCAGGACCCTGTCTTTCAAAGATAATTTGTAAAAATAGCTTCACAGATCTTCATTGTAAAGGGTTTAAACACTGTTTCCCATGCTTGTTCAATGAACCATAACCAATTAATGAGCATGCACCTGTGGAACGGTCGTTAAGACACTAACAGCTTACAGACGGTAGGCAATTAAGGTCACAGTTATGAAAACTTAGGACACTAAAGAGGCCTTTTTACTGACTCTGAAAAACACCAAAAGACAGATGCCCAGGGTCCCTGCTCATCTGCTTTAACATGTCTTAGGCAGGCTGCAATGAGGCATGAGGACTGTAGATGTGGCCAGGGCAATAAATTGCAATATCCATACTTTGAGACGCCTAAGACAGCGCTACAGGGAGACAGGACGGGCAGCTGATCGTCCTCGCAGTGACAGACCACGTGTAACAACACCTGCACAGGAGCGGTACATCCGAACATCACACCTGCGGGACAGGTCAGGATTGCAACAACAACTGCCCGAGTTACACCAGGAACGCACAATCCCGCCATCAGTGCTCAGACTGTCCGTAATAGGCTGAGAGAGACTGGACTGAGGGCTTGTAGGCCTGTTGTAAGGCAGGTCCTCACCAGACATCACCGGCAACAACGTCGCCTATGGGCACAAACCCACCTCAGACTGCAAAGAAAAAGCCATATCTCAGACTGCCCATCTTAATCTTTTATTTTTATTGGCTAGTCTGAGATATGGCTTTTCTTTGCAACTCTGCCTAGAAGGTCAGCATCCCGGAGTCGCCTCTTCACTGTTGACGTTGAGACTGGGTGTTTTGCGGGTACTATTTAATGAAGCTGCCAGTTGAGGACCTGTGAGGTGTCTGTTTCTCAAACTAGACACTCTAATGTATTTGTCCTCTTCCTCAGTTGTGCACCGGGGACTCCCACTCCTCTTTCTATTCTGGTTAGAGCCAGTTTGCGCTGTTCTGTGAAGGGAGTAGTACACAGCGTTGGACGAGATCTTAAGTTTCTTGGCAATTTCTCGCATGGAATAACCTTCATTTCTCAGAACAAGAATAGACTGACGAGTTTAAGAAGAAAGTTATTTGTTTCTGGCCATTTTGAGCCTGTAATCGAACCCACAATTGCTGATGCTCCAGATACTCAACTAGTCTCAAGAAGACCAGTTTTATTGCTTCTTTAATCAGCACAACAGTTTTCAGCTGTGCTAACATAATTGCAAAAGGGTTTTCTAATGATCAATTAGCCTTTTAAAATGATAAACTTGGATTAGCAAACACAACGTGCCATTGGAACACAGGACTGAGGGTTGCTGATAATGGGCCTCTGTACGCCTATGTAGATATTCCATTAAAGGTCAGCCTTTTTCAGCTACAATAGCCATTTACAACATTAACAATGTCTGCACTGTATTTCTGATCAATTTTATGTTATTTTAATGGACAAAAAAATTGCTTTTCTTTCGAAAACAAGGACATTTCTAAGTGACCCCACACTTTTGAACGGTAGTGTACATATTATACAACTTTTGAAGTAGGAGTAATGGCATTTTCAAGTGAGAGAACCACTCTGGAAAAGGGCGGAACAGCTGCTCCGGATGTGAACATGAAAAATATATACAATTTACTGTCTAGTGATATGAAGAAACATTTCAAAGTAGAGAAGTGTAGGCAGGAGATAATAAAGAAATATTCTGTCATTGTTGACCAAGATGGGATATGGAATCTGTCTGATATACAAAAAGCTTGGGGAAAAATACAGAGAATGTCTAACTCATTGATAAAGACACAATGGTCTTTAACTGTATTAGCCAGAAAACGAGATGATAAATTCCTTTGTAATAATCATGATAGGACATTGCAGAGAGATAAAGAGAGTTTGAGGGCTCTTGGTGAACAAATAAGAACATTAAAAGAGGAAATTCAACAATTACAGAATGAAAGGGTGTTAAAGGTAGACTTGGCCCACACCTGTGGGCTCTTTGTTCCCTCAATCTACCCTCACACTGAGTTACAAAAGGTAGATCAGGTTTCAAGCTCGTTGGAACAAGTGGTCAACGGTGTTGGAGGCTCCTAACATTATCATACAACGTGGCACACCATCTAATCCAGCTACTCTGATGCTTCCTCCAGATAACACATTACTTGAACACGACTGTTGTGAGTTGGTGTTGGATCAGCTCTCTGATGGGTTTATTAAAAGTCATCCATTGGAAAACCCTGAGTTTATCTTATACAAAGACGGTTCAAGCATTGTGGAGGGGTGTGTGAGGAAGGCAGGCTGGGAAGCTACTACAATGGACAATGTGATAGTGACAGGCACGTTACCTGCAGGAACATCAGCACAGGTGGCAGAATTATTGTCTTTGACAGAAGCATGCAAACAGGCCGAAGGAAAAACAACTAATATCTACACAGACTCAAGGTATGGTTTCGGTGTTACCCATGATTTTGGAAAAATATGGAAAAACAGAGGATTCATGACAACACTGGGAGGTCCTGTGAAGAATGGACCAGAGGTGATGGCTCTATTGAATGCTCTCCAGTTACCTGAACAAGTTGCGATTTTGAAAATGAAAGCACATGGAACAATCTTTACAGGTGAGAGTAAAGGTAATGATCTGGCTGACAGAGCTGCCAAGGCGGCTGCCAAGAGAACACCTTTGTCACCTAAACTGATTAGGAAATACACCTTGGATACATTGCAACACATTAGAGACATGCAGAGCAGTGCACCAAAAGATGAAGTGTCGGAATGGATGACTACAGGGTGCAAACTCAATCAAGAAGGTGTGTGGAAATACAACCTGAGATGTGTAGCGCCAAATGCACTCTTACCCTACTTGGTGACACAGATCCACTCTTTGGGACACATTGGTGTGAACAAGATACAGTTGAAGTCGGAAGTTTACATACATTTAAACTCAGTTTTTCACAATTCCTGACATTTAATCCTAGTAAAAATTACCTGTCTTAGGTCAGTTACGATCACCACTTTATTTTAAGAATGTGAAATGTCAGAATAATAGTAGAGAGAATTATTTATTTCAGCTTTTATTTATTTCATCACATTCCCAGTGGGTCAGAAGTTTACATACACTCAATTAGTATTTGGTAGCATTGCCTTTAAATTGTTTAACTTGGGTCAAATGTTTCGGGTAGCCTTCCACAAGCTTCCCACAATAAGTTGGGTGAATTTTGGCACATTCCTCCTGACAGAGCTGGTGTAACTGAGTCAGGTTTGTAGGCCTCCTTGCTCGCACACGCTTTTTCAGTTCTGCCCACACATTTTCTATAGGATTGAGGTCAGGGCTTTGTGATGGCCACTCCAATACCTTGACTTTGTTGTCCTTAAGCCATTTTGCCACAACTTTGGAAGTATACTTGGGGTAATTGTCCATTTGGAAGACCCATTTGCGACCAAGCTTTAACTTCCTGACTGATGTCTTGAGATGTTGCTTCAATATATCCACATAATTTTCCTTCCTCATGATGCAATCTATTTTGTGAAGTGCGCCAGTCCCTCCTGCAGCAAAGCACTCCCACAGCATGATGCTGCCACCCCCGTGCTTCACAGCTGGGATGGTGTTCTTCGGCTTGCAAGCGACCCCCTTTTTCCTCCAAACATAGCGATGGTTATCATTGCCAAACAGTTCTATTTTTGTTTATCAGACCAGAGGACATTTCTCCAAAAAGTACGATCTTTGTCCCCATGTGCAGTTGCAAACCATAGTCTGGCTTTTTTATGGCGGTTTTGGAGCAGTGGCTTCTTCCTTGCTGAGCGGCCTTTCAGGTTATTGTTAGGCCTACTGCTGCTAGGTAGCTCTCTCTCTGCTCTCCCCCTCCCCTCTGTCTGTTTTTGATTGCAGGAGTGAAGTCTGGTGTGCGGGAGTCAGGGTTCCAGCTGCAGCTCTTTTACCATAATCACCTCAGCCTTTAAGACCCGGTCAAACTTACCACTCATCGTCAGATCATAGTCAAGACGACCATATTATTGGAACCTGACTCCTGCCTCCGCTTCACTCCTGCCACCACCATCCTGCTTTCCACTACCGGACCTCCCTTTTGGACTCACCACGGATACTAGGACATTACGGTACCACACCTGCTCTGAACCTGGATCTGTTACCCTCCCTGTAACCTGGACTTGCTCTTCCCCTATTGTTGGAAACCTGGACAAATTGAACATTGTAAATAAACCTGTTAAACCTTCTCTGGCTCGGTGTAGTTGTCTGCATTTGGGTTCAAATCCAGTTTAATCATGACAGTTATGTCGATATAGGACTTGTTTTACTGTGGATATAGATACTTTTGTACCTGTTTCCTTCAGCATCTTCACAAGGTCGTTTGCTGTTGTTCTGGGATTGATTTGCACTTTTCGCACCAAAGTACATTCATCTCTAGGAGACAGAACGCGTCTCCTTCCTGAGCGGTATGACGGCTGTGCGGTCCCATAGTGTTTATACTTGCGTACTATTGTTTGTACAGATGAACGTCGTACCTTCAGGCATTTGGAAATTGCTCCCAAGGATGAACCAGACTTGTGGAGGTCTACAATTATTTTTCTGAGGTCTTGGCTGATTTATTTAGATTTTCCCATGATGTCAAGCAATGAGGCACTGAGTTTGAAGGTAGGTCTTGAAATACATCCACAGTTACACCTCCAATTGACTCAAATGATGTCAATTAGCCTATCAGAAGCTTCTAAAGCCATGACATCATTTTCTGGAATTTTCCAAGCTGTTTAAAGGCACAGTCAACTTAGTGTATGTAAACTTCTGACCCACCGGAATTGTGATACAGTGAATTATAAGTGAAATAATCTGTCTGTAAACAATTGTGGGAAAAATTACTTGTGTCATGCACAAAGTAGATGTCCTAACCGACTTGCCAAAACTATAGTTTGTTAAAAAGACATTTGTGGAGTGGTTGAAAAACGAGTTTTAATGACTCCAACCTAAGTGTATGTAAACTTCCGACTTCAACTGTAGTTTATCGTTTTATGGGCAAATGGTTGAATTCTGGTGTGTGGAAAGAGGCTGAGGCTGTCGTGGCGAATTACAACATTTGTATGGAAAACAACACCAAGGGATGAGTGAAAGTACAGACACGACGAGCGCCTGCCCCACCAGGACCCTTCAGACATCTACAGCTCGACTACATCACGCTGCCCAAATGTAAAGGACAGGAAGATGTGCTGGTTGTTGTTGATCGTTTCTCACGATGAGTTGAAGCCTACCCTACTAAGAAAGGAACCACACAACACACAGCTAAAATTCTGATTCGAGAAATCATAGACAGACAAGTAAAAGAGGCGTGGGGAACATCTCCCGAGGGGGGACATGACGTAGTGCCAGGACAGTGGGTGATGGTAAAAAAATATGTAACAGACACATTAGGGCCAAAATGAGAAGGTCCTTGTCAGGTTTTGCTCATAACGAGGTCAGCAGTGAAAGTTCAGGGAAAATCACCATGGGTACATGTCACTCATTGTAAGGTTGTCCATTTTGATGACGAACGGAGCCTGGAGAATAAAGAACTGATTGATTAGCAGTCGGGGGCCAATCTCGGGTGAAGAAGCATAGTAAGATGATCAGAACCTGATAAGCTTCTATGTTGTACACCGCAGTCATCATATTAGGGATATCTAGGTGAAATGTCAACTTTTTCCTGAAATTTGGGACATGCTTACTTAGGGAAATCTAAGTGAAATATCAATTTCTCTTGAAACCAGGACATGTTTACATTCACTTTTTTCCTTCATTACAGGTTATGAGAATCTATTGTCTGAAGCTGTAGTAATATCCCTTGACCTACAGTGGGGAGAACAAGTATTTGATACACTGCCGATTTTGCAGGTTTTCCTACTTACAAAGCATGTAGAGGTCTGTAATTTGTATCATAGGTACACTTCAACTGTGATTGATCAGGAAATAATTTAATTTAGTCCATTTTAGAATAAGGCTGTAACGTAACAAAATGTGGAAAAAGTCAAGGGGTCTAAATACTTTCCGAATGCACTGTATATACAGTGGGGAGAACAAGTATTTGATACACTGCCGATTTTGCAGGTTTTCCTACTTACAAAGCATGTAGAGGTCTGTAATTCAAAATCCAGAAAATCACATTATATGATTTTTAAGTAATTCATTTGCATTTTATTGCATGACATAAGTATTTTATACATCAGAAAAGCAGAACTTAATATTTGGTACAGAAACCTTTGTTTGCAATTACAGAGAGCATACGTTTCCTGTAGGTCTTGACCAGGTTTGCACACACTGCAGCAGGGATTTTGGCCCACTCCTCCATACAGACCTTCTCCAGATCCTTCAGGTTTCGGGGCTGTCGCTGGGCAATACGGACTTTCAGCTCCCTCCAAAGATTTTCTATTGGGTTCAGGTCTGGAGACTGGCTAGGCCACTCCAGGACCTTGAGATGCTTCTTACGGAGCTACTCCTTAGTTGCCCTGGCTGTGTGTTTCGGGTCGTTGTCATGCTGGAAGACCCAGCCACGACCCATCTTCAATGCTCTTACTGAGGGAAGGAGGTTGTTGGCCAAGATCTCGCGATACATGGCCCCATCCATCCTCCCCTCAATACGGTGCAGTCATCCTGTCCCCTTTGCAGAAAAGCATCCCCAAAGAATGATGTTTCCACCTCCATGCTTCACGGTTGGGATTGTGTTCTTGGGGTTGTACTCATCCTTCTTCTTCCTCCAAACACGGCGAGTGGAGTTTAGACCAAAAAGCTCTATTTTTGTCTCATCAGACCACATGACCTTCTGCCATTCCTCCTCTGGATCATCCAGATGGTGATTGGTAAACTTCAGACGGGCCTGGACATGCGCTGGCTTGAGCAGGGGGACCTTGCGTGCGCTGCAGGATTTTAATCCATGACGGCGTAGTGTGTTACTAATGGTTTTCTTTGAGACTGTGGTCCCAGCTCTCTTCAGGTCATTGATCAGGTCCTGCTGTGTAGTTCTGGGCTGATCCCTCACCTTCCTCATGATCATTGATGCCCCACGAGGTGAGATCTTGCATGGAGCCCCAGACCGAGGGTGATTGACCGTCATCTTGAACTTCTTCCATTTTCTAATAATTGCGCCAACAGTTGTTGCCTTCTCACCAAGCTGCTTGCCTATTGTCCTGTAGCCCATCCCAGCCTTGTGCAGGTCTACAATTTTATCCCTGATGTCCTTACACAGCTCTCTGGTCTTGGCCATTGTGGAGAGGTTGGAGTCTGTTTGATTGAGTGTGTGGACAGGCGCAGTTAATACAGGTAATGAGTGGAGAACAGGAGGGCTTCTTAAAGAAAAACTAACAGGTCTGTGAGAGCCGGAATTCTTACTGATTGGTAGCTGATCAAATACTTATGTCATGCAATAAAATGCAAATTAATTACTCAAAAATCATACAATGTGATTTTCTGGATTTTTGTTTTAGATTCCGTCTCTCACAGTTGAAGTGTACCTATGATAAAAATTACAGACCTCTACATGCTTTGTAAGTAGGAAAACCTGCAATATCGGCAGTGTATCAAATACTTGTTCTCCCCACTGTATGTCAAGGGCTGATGTAATGTGGTGTGGGAGTCAGGCGCAGGACACCGAAGCTAGTCCAACAGTCTTTACTAGTGAAACACTAGGCAAAATACAATAACGGCCTCAACACAAAACAGAGGCGAGCGATTACGCAAACTGTGCATAAACAACGAAAACAACAAACATAGAGAAACACGCAGCACTAACGGACAGGCGTAACAATAACACACAAACTAACCAACACAAAGCAGGCAACTTATAGGACACATAATCAGACACAAACGGACACAGGTGCAATAGACAGACAAAACCAATCTAACATCGAAACATCTAACGGTGGTAGCTAGTACTCCGGGGACGGCGAACGCCGAAGCCTGCCCGAGCAAGGAGGAGGAGCAGCCTCGGCAGAATCCGTGACAGTACCCCCCTTGACGCGCGGCTCCAGCCGTGCGCCGACCCGGCCTCGGGGGACGACCAGGAGGACGCGGAGCCGGGCGCGTGGGATGACCACGGTGGAACTCAGTCAGGAGAGATGGATCTAGGATATCCCTCCTAGGCACCCAGCACCGTTCCTCCGGACTGTACCCCTCCCACTCCACGAGATACTGGAGACCCCCCATCCGACGTCTCGAGTCCAAGATGGTCCTGACCGTGTACGCCGGAGCTCCCTCGATGTCCAGTGGGGTAGGAGGGGTCTCTCCTATCTCACCTTCTTGGAGTGGACCAGCTACCACCGGCCTGAGAAGAGACACATGGAACGAGGGGTTAATATTCTTATAATCAATAGGCAGTTGTAACCTGTAACACACCTCGTTCAATCTCCTCAGGACTTTAAAAGGCCCCACAAACCGCCGACCCAGCTTCCGGCAGGGCAGGCGGAGGGGCAGGTTTCGAGTCGAGAGCCAGACTCGATCTCCCGGTGCGTACACCGGACCCTCACTGCGGTGGCGATCGGCGCTCGCCTTCTGTCGACAGATGGCCCGCTGCAGATGGACATGAGCAGCGTTCCACGTCTCCTACGAGCGCCGAATCCACTCGTCCACCGCAGGAGCCTCGATCTGGCTCTCGTGCCATGGTGCCAGAACCGGCTGATACCCTAACACACACTGGAAAGGGGTTAGATTGGTGGAGGAGTGGCGGAGAGAGTTCTGTGCCATCTCTGCCCAGGGGATATACCTTGACCACTCCTCCGGCCGGCCCTGGCAATAGGACCTCAGAAACCTACCCACATCCTGGTTGACTCGTTCTACCTGCCCATTGCTCTCTGGGTGGTAACCCGAGGTAAGGCTCACCGAGACCCCCAAGCGTTCCATGAACGCCCCCAGACTCTGGAGGTGAACTGGGGACCTCGGTCAGACACTATATCCTCGGGAACCCCATAGTGCTGGAAAACGTGGGTAAATAGGGCCTCAGCGGTCTGTAGGGCAGTAGGGAGACCCGGCATTGGGAGGAGACGACAGGCCTTGGAAAACCGATCCACAGCGACCAAAATGGTGGTATTCCCCTGGGAGGGGGAAGGTCGGTCACAAAATCCACCGAAAGGTGGGACCATGGTCGTTGTGGAACGGGCAGGGGATGTAACTTTCTCCTGGGCAGGTGTCTAGGCGCCTTACACTGGGCGCACACCGAGCAGGAGGAGACATAAACCCTCACATCCCTAGCTAACGTTGGCCACCAGTATTTCACGCTAAGGCAGTGCACTGTCCGGCCAATACCGGGATGTCCAGAGGAGGGTGATGTATGAGCCCAATAAATGAGGCGATCACGAACCTCGAGCGGAACGTACGTCCGCCCCACAGGACACTCTGGGGGAGTAGGGTCGGTACGCAATGCCCGCTCGATCTCCGCATCGACCTCCCACACCACCGGAGCCACCAGACAAGACTCCGGCAGTATGGGAGTAGGCTCAATGGACCTCTCCTCTGTGTCATACCGCCGGGACAGGGCGTCTGCCTTACCGTTCTGGGACCCTGGGTTGTATGTGATCTTAAAAACAAACCGGGTCAGGAACATGTTCCACCTAGCCTGACGAGGGTTCAATCTCCTAGCTGCCCGGATGTACTCCAGGTTACGGTGGTCAGTTAGAATGAGGAAAGGGTGTTGAGCCCCCTCAAGCCAATGCCTCCACACCTTTAGGGCCTGAACCACAGCTAACAGCTCCCTGTCCCCTACGTCATAATTACGCTCCGCGGGCTGAGCTTCTTAGAATAGAACGCACAGGGGCGGAGTTTGGGTGGCGTGCCGGACCGTTGCGACAGGACTGCCCCAATACCCGGCCTCGGACGCGTCTTACCTCAACTTGGAATGGTAAAGCGGGGTCCGGATGCGCCAGCACCGAGCCGAAGTGAACAGGTTCTTCAGTTTAACAAATGTCCTGTCCGCTTCAGCTGACCACTGCAAACGCACCGGACCCCTTTAGCAGGGACGTAATGGGAGCTGCCACCTGTCCAAAGCCCCGGATAAACCTCCGGTAGTAATTAGCAAAACCCCAAAACTGCTGCACCTCTTTTACAGTGGTTGGAGTTTGCCAATTACGCACGGGCCGACACACGGTCAACCTCTATCTTCACACCAGACGCGGACAACCGATAACCCAAAAAGGAGATGGACTCCTGGAAAAACAAGCATTTCTCTGCCTTGACATACAAGTCATGCTCCAACAGCCTCCTCAACACTCGGCGCACCAGGGCTACATGCTCGGCTCGTGTAGAAGAGTACACTAGGATGTCGTCGATGTATACTACCACACCCTGCCCATGCATGTCCCGGAAAATCTCGTCCCACAAAGGATTGGAAGACTGAAGGAGCATTCATTAACCCGTATGGCATGACGAGATACTCGTAATGACCCGAGGTGGTGCTAAATGCTGTTTTCCATTCATCCCCCTCCCTAATGCGCACCAGATTGTACGCGCTCCTGAGATCCAACTTTGTGAAGAACCGCTCCGCGTAATGACTCCGTCATAGTCGCAATCAGAGGAAGAGGGTAACTGTACTTAACCGTGATCTGATTGAGACTACGGTAATCAATACACGGGCGCAAACCCCCGTCCTTCTTCTTCACAAAGAAGAAACTCAAGGAAACCGGGGAAGTGGAGGACCGTATGTATCCCTGTTCCAAGGACTCGGCTATGTAAGTCTCCATAGCCGCTCTCTCCTCTTGAGACAGGGGATACACACGGCTCCGCGGAAGTGCCGCTCCTGTTTGGAGATCTATCGCACAATCTCCCTGTCTATGAGGTGGCAGCCGTGTTGCCCTAGTTTTGCTGAACACAAGTGCTAAATCCTCATATTCAGGGGGAATGCGCATTGCGGGCACTTGGTTCGGACTCTCCACCGAAGTCGCCCCTAAGGAAACACCTAAACATCTCCCTACACACTGGGCTGACCACTCCATAAGAGCCCTCTGTTGCCACGCAACGGTAGGATCATGGGCGCTTAACCAGGGAAGCCCCAGCACCACGGGATACGCAGGAGAGTCGATCAGATAAAACTGAATGATCTCCTCATGACCCCCCTGCGTAGTCATCTTAAGTGGTGCTGTGACTTCTCTGATCAACCCCGACCCCAGCGGCCGGCTGTCTAGGGCATGAACATGAAAGGGGGCTTCCACCGGCCGAAGGGGAATTCCTAACCTAGAACAAAATTCACGATCAACAAAATTCCCAGCTGCGCCTGAATCTACTAGCGCCTTATGCTGGGAATGAGGTGCCACCTGTGGAAATCTCACAGGTATACACAGGTGACCAACAGAGAGCTCTGGGTAAGTGGGGCGCCTACTCACCTGAAATGACTCCCCAGTGCGTGGCCTGTTGTCCCCTCCCCAGGAGACCCTCCCCAGCACCTAGCCGCAGTGTGCCCTCCACGGCCACAGTTGGTGCAGGGACGGGCCCCCCTCGGGTTCTCTCTCCTCCTCTCCCTAGCGCCAGCACCCCCGAGTTCCATGGGAATCGGCTCGGAGGTGCTGGAGGGCGGAATGGACGACCCCCATTCGGGACGTCCGCGGGTAGCCAGCAGGGTGTCGAGACGGATGGAAATGTCCACCAACTGGTCGAAGGATAGGTTGGTGTCCCTGCAGGCCAGCTCACGACGAATGTCCTCTCGTAGGCTACACCGATAATGGTCGATGAGGGCCCTCTCATTCCACCCCGCATCAGCCGCTAAAGTCCGGAACTCCAGGGCGAACTCCTGTGCACTCCTCTTCCCCTGTCGGAGGTGGAACAGACGCTCCCCCGCCGCCTTCCCCTCAGGTGGATGATCGAACACAGCCCGAAAGCGGCGGGAGAACTCCGCGTAGGTGATGGTGGCGGCGTCTATTCCCCTCCATTCGGCGTTGGCCCACTCCAACGCCTTGCCAGATAGACAGGAGATGAGAGCGGAGACGCTCTCGTATCCCGAGGGCGCCGGGTGTATGGTGGCCAAGTAGAGTTCCACCTGCAGGAGGAACCCCTGACACCCGGCTGCAGTACCATCATATGCCCTCGGGAGCGAGAGCCGAATGCCACTGGGTTCCGGTGCTGGGAGAGGAGGACTGGCCGAAGGTGATGGTAAGGTGTGCGACGGCGTGGGCACCTCTCCAGTAACCAAACGGCGCAGAGTGTTGGACACCTCGTTCATGGCGGCCCCAAGTTGCCGGATCATGGTGTCTTGATCGCTGATCCGATCTTCCAGCGACTTGGGGGCCGCCGCTGCTCCTGCTGACTCCATTTGGTGTGTTATTCTGTCAAGGGCTGATGTAATGTGGTGTGGGAGTCAGGCGCAGGACACCGAAGCTAGTCCAACAGTCTTTACTAGTGAAACACTAGGCAAAATACAATAACGGCCTCAACACAAAACAGAGGCGAGCGATTACGCAAACTGTGCGTAAACAACGAAAACAACAAACATAGAGAAACACGCAGCACTAACGGACAGGCGTAACAATAACACACAAACTAACCAACACAAAGCAGGCAACTTATAGGACACATAATCAGACACAAACGGACACAGGTGCAATAGACCGACAAAACCAATCTAACATCGAAACATCTAACGGTGGTAGCTAGTACTCCGGGGACGGCGAACGCCGAAGCCTGCCCGAGCAAGGAGGAGGAGCAGCCTCGGCAGAATCCGTGACACTGTAAGGCCTGTACCTGAAACGATACAAGATCACTGGTGAAGTGTTCATTAGAGACGTCCTAATCAACCAGTGGAATGGAAGAAAAATTCCTCACTACCGGCAGGCTGTCAGAACATACTCTCTAGTAGTTATCTATGTGGGACTGATACTGGTGTGGAACAGCTGGTCACTTTTAAAGGACTCCTTGCCAATAGGACAATTTAATATTATTACTTATTTTCTAGAACTTTGTTTGAAATCTATTTCTTATTGCAACAGCAAGTAAAATATGCCCTTTGTGTTTTATCGAAATGCAATAAATTATTTTATGCTTACAGCTAATGTTTTTTATACTGTCTATTTGTTCATGTTTTTTATTGTTTTCTAAAAATACATTTAAAGTATATTTCTTTTTTAAATGGTCGAGGGGGGAGTGTAAGAATATTCGAAGATAAATATACACAACGCAGAGGACTAGTGGTCAAGAGGGAATTAACGATCAATGGAAATAGTTGTTTTGATTCATAGCTACATGTGGCAAGTTTTCATTGGTCCAAATGGTCTATACATTGAGCCTGAAACAGGATACTTGGGGGTTTGGCCAGTAGCCCAATTTTATTGCAAGGAATTCTAATTGGTCAGCCACATGCTAGGCTTGAGATATAAACTACATCCTGTCTCTTTGTTCAGTGGAGAAACATTGAGAAGAGGGAAGAATGAACATCTACCATCTACTTTCCAGCATAACAACTATGATTTGTTCTCTTTGAATAAATATATTTCTCTCCCCCTGATTTGCTTTGGGGTCTGTGTTATTGAAGAATAACATAAACTGCTAACACTTGGGACTGGAGCGGCGACCCTACCTGTCACAGATGACATCAGCACGTGGAGGGGGGCCACAGTAGTACTGACGGATCCCATGGTGCATGTCCAGAACATCGGGCACACATGGCTGTGAGGACTTGTGGTGTGGCTATGTGGGCTGGTGTGATGGGTCCCCAGACTCGCTTTCTGGGTCCCCAGACTCGCTTAATATGTCATGGTAAAATAATGGTTATTCAAGTGTGATGAAGTAAAGTGTTGGATATGCTATTTTTGTTCATGCAGGCCTATGTAATGTTGTGTCCAGCTGTTTAACCTATTGAACTATTGTATACTGTACTGTCCAGAGAGAGGTACTAATGTTTTATATATTGTAGTGTGCTGCCATATAACGTAGTGTAGTGGATTATCTGTAGGAATATCCACCTCCAGTCTTGGAGAGCTGCGGTCTCTCTCTTCAGGTTGACTTAACTGATCTATACATAACATTGATTGGCCTAAGAGCCACTCACTCTCACACCTGCACTTCCCAGTTGTTTATAAGACAAGGGTGGAAACCTGCAGGCCATTGACAACTGGCCTTAAATACTCCTTTAAGTCTGTGTATTCTTGAAGGATTTTATTTGGCTGGGGCAGGGCATAGCCGCAGTAACGCATCTTGAGCTGAGGTGGAGTGGACATGAATGTATTCGTATTGCAGAGAGGCTCACTGTGTTGTGTGTCCTATTCAAACTGCAAAATTCCTTAGTCCTCATTTACTTAATCTGGTACTTTTCATCCATCATACTGTGACAGTCTCATATTGATATACAGTGAGGGAAAAAAGTATTTGATCCCCTGCAGATTTTGTACGTTTGCCCACTGACAAAGACATGATCAGTCTATAATTTTAATGGTAGGTTTATTTGAACAGTGAGAGACAGAATAACAACAAAAAAATCCAAAAGAAATGCATGTCAAAAATGTTATGAATTGATTTGCATTTTAATGAGGGAAATAAGTATTTGACCACTCTGCAAAACATGACTTAGTACTTGGTGGCAAAACCCTTGTTGGCAATCACAGAGGTCAGACATTTCTTGTAGTTGGCCACCAGGTTTGCACACATCTCAGGAGGGATTTTGTTCCACTCCTCTTTGCAGATCTTCTCCAAGTCATTAATGTTTCGAGGCTGACGTTTGGCAACTCGAAACTTCAACTCCCTCCACAGATTTTTCTATGAGATTAAGGTCTGGAGACTGGCTAGGCCACTCCAGGACCTTAATGTGCTTCTTCTTGAGCCACTCCTTTGTTGCCTTGGCCGTGTGTTTTGGGTCATTGTCATGCTGGAATACCCATCCACAACCCATTTTCAATGCCCTGGCTGAGGGAAGGAGGTTCTCACCCAAGATTTGACGGTACATGGCCCCGTCCATCGTCCCTTTGATGCAGTGAAGTTGTCCTGTCCCCTTAGCAGAAAAACACCCCCAAAGCATAATGTTTCCACCTCCATGTTTGACGGTGGGGATGGTGTTCTTGGGGTCATAGGCAGCATTCCTCCTCCTCCAAACACAGCGAGTTGAGTTGATGCCAAAGAGCTCGATTTTGGTCTCATCTGACCACAACACTTTCACCCAGTTCTCCTCTGAATCATTCAGATGTTCATTGGCAAACTTCAGACGGCCCTGTATATGTGCTTTCTTGAGCAGTGGGACCTTGCGGGCGCTGCAGGATTTCAGTCCTTCACGGTGTAGTGTGTTACCAATTGACAAGATCCTCCCATGTAGTTCTGGGCTGATTCCTCACCGTTCTCATGATCATTGCAACTCCACGAGGTGAGATCTTGCATGGAGCCCCAGGCGGAGGGAGATTGACAGGTCTTTTGTGTTTCTTCCATTTGCGAATAATCGCACCAACTGTTGTCACCTTCTCACCAAGCTGCTTGGCGATGGTCTTGTAGCCCATTCCAGCCTTGTGTAGGTCTACAATCTTGTCCCTGACATCCTTGGAGAGCTCTTTGGTCTTGGCCATGGTGGAGAGTTTGGAATCTGATTGATTGATTGCTTCTGTGGACAGGTGTCTTTTATACAGGTAACAAACTGAGATTAGGAGCACTCCCTTTAAGAGTGTGCTCCTAATCTCAGCTCGTTACCTGTATAAAAGACACCTGGGAGCCAGAAATCTTTCTGATTGAGAGGGGGTCAAATACTTATTTCCCTCATTAAAATGCAAATCAATTTATAACATTTTTGAAATGCGTTTTTCTGGATTTTTGTTGTTGTTATTCTGTCTCTCACTGTTCAAATAAACCTACCATTAAAATTATAGACTGATCATTTCTTTGTCAGTGGGCAAATGTACAAAATCAGCAGGGGATCAAATACTTTTTTCCACTCACTGTAAACTAGCTTCCTAGAAAGAGATAAACAATTTTATGAAGAATCAACTGCAGACATATTGGTATAGACATTACTCTCAAAGATCAACATTTAACAGATCATAATATATTTTCATATTTCATATTTTCATGTTCCTGGAAGTCCCTATCTAAAATGAATGGTAGTTAAACATATTCTCAGATGGCCTGAACAATTATATTAATCCATATAATATCTAATTGATGCTTTCTTTGAAAACTCGAAAATTGAACAATCCGCACACATCAATGTAGGCTTGAAGTTCCAAATGTGTTTATTGTTTAAACTTTTTTACCCTTATTTATTTACTTTAAAAAATTATCATAACCGACACACAATCCTATGAAGGCCTCTATATAAAACCTACTCAAATACTCTTCAGTTAATTCATTTGAAGGAAGAGCTACAGTACATTGAAATGCTGCTCCTGGTCATCTTCACCAGGACCAAGGGAAACTATTGTGCTTGCCCCAAGAATAAGAGGGCGGAAGGGAAGCTACTGTCGAAGTATAGGAGAGTTCATCAAAGTACTAAAACCCAATCAAAGTGCTATCTAGAACCTAAAATGATTTTTCAGCTGTCCCCATAGGACAACCATTTGAATAATCATTTTTGCTTCCAGGTAGAACCCCTTTCCACAGAGGGCTCTACATGCAACCAAAAAGGGTTGTACCTAGAACCAAAAAGGGTTATCCTATGGGGACAGCCAAATAACCCTTTTGGAACTCTTTTTTCTAAGAGTGTAGCACAGTAGCCAGATTAGGCTACAGCTCAGTGACAATTATATATGAGTCCTCTATAGTTCTACGGAGAGAAAATGGCTGCCGTTTAAATAGGGATGGCCTTCTCTATGAGGAAAGCCGTAAGAAAGGTCAGCGGAGAAGAGGATGAGCAGAGAAACTGAACTTAATCTCACTTCAACAAGAGCTCTGGAGGTTTCAGGGCGCGTGGATGGGTTGTGCCTGAGGAGCTCCCTAATTCAATCGAATTGAGAAAATTGGCCATTTGAGAATATTGAGAGAATGTGTGGCATTTTAGTTTCCTATTAATCCCAGCAAAATCAACCGTGGAAAGAGGAGAGGGAACTGGATATGAAAATGATCCTTTCTTATTGTCAAGTGTCAATGTGCAGCGGTAGCACGGAGTCAGGCACAGGACACAGAACTGAGTAAACAACGTACTTTACTCTAAAAATAAACAACACTAATTTCCACGCAGGGAAAACACACCAGCTCACATAAGTCTCAGACACAAAACAAAGAACAAACACGCACAAAACCATGTGGGAACCAGAGGGTTAAATAGGGAAATAATATAATGTAAATGGGAACCAGGTGTGTACAATCAAGACAAAACAAATGGAAAAAGAAACGTAGATCGGTGGCAGCTAGAAAGCCGGTGACGACGACCGCCGAACGCCGCCCGAACAAGGAGAGGCACCAACTTCGGCGGAAGTCGTGACACTTATTGACCTTTACGTTGAGCTGTAAAGATTCGTATTTCCCCCCCTATTGGTATGAAAGATGCATAAAGTTAAGAATCTTAAGGTTAAAAAACCTGTGTTCTTGATGTTTACTGTGATTTTCAGATATAGATCCAGTCATGGACGCAATGTACTCTCTCCTCAAACTCAATGAGGTGAGACTTAACTTTGAGAACTTTTATCACATTTTATACAACAGGTGGTTTGGAATTCCCATTGTTAGAGCCTATCCTGCCCATGAGATACTAGACAACATACACATGGTCATATTCATAAAAAGTTCCATGTTACCTAGAAACGCACTACTACTTTTACAGATCCACTGTCTCATCTGCCCAGTCAAAACTTGATCTTCACTGTAAAAAGCATCTCTACATTATCTCCAACATTTGCAACATTGTTGCAATATTTTAGTCATTTAGCAGACACTCTTCTCCAGAGCGACTTACAGTAGTGAGTGCATACATTGAAATTCGATCTCCACTGTGTCCCATAATAATGAACGTGTTGTGAGTTGGGACGAGACAGACATGCAGCTTTTCTTAGCCAGTCGAAATCATGAATCAGCATCATGGATATATACAAAGAAGTGTCAATCGAAAAGCAGGTAAAACTTTCCAGCTTCAGTCCGAATTGATTGTGTTAGCTGTGTAGTTGGCTAGCTAGCAAGGGGAGAAGAGCCTCCATATCAACTAATTTTGTCCATAGCAACCATTTTTGTTTGCCAAAGCAACCTGCAAAGTTCTGGAACTATCAAACAGCGCTTGGGTAGTTTAGCTTTACATGGTAGTAAATACGAATAGAACTAACGACCAGAGAACGCCTAAAATTGCACTTCACAACCAGTGTTAGTGAATGTAGAATCACATTTTTATTTTTTTATGTATGGTTTGGGAAAGAATCTTGCTTTTTAATGCTGGTAACCCATTGTATAAAAGCAATAATACACTCAAGTCCATGTATTATGACATTTTTATCATGGCTGTGGTGGTCTACGACATTCGGCTTCGCCTCGTTGCTATGACCACATCACAGCCATGATAAAAATGTCATAACACATGGACTCGAGTGTATTATTGCTTAAATCAAAGAGGAGGATATTGGAAGGAAATACGGCGCCATTACAGGCTGATCTTGGTTTTATTCAATGAAGATAAGGAAGCGAAGGATTAAGAATGAGACGGAAAATCATAAATACAGCAATGATACCGCAACAGAATAGTGTGTCAAAATTAAGTTCAGGTCTGGCCTTATCAACACACCTGTTTTTATCTCTCACCAAACAAGGCTTCTGTAATGAGATTCCATTCAGGGAAATATTAATAGATGAAGATGTACAGCAATACCATTCGTGAGCATTAAACGTGGCGTACAGGAAATCAGATCTCCTATAAACACAACAAGGTCAATATTGCAGGAATTATTTAGCCAGGGATATATTGAGGGCCATGCTCAGAATCTTGGGGTTCTAATAGTGCAAGTCTCGGATACACTGAAACACATAACAATAATGTGTTGTGGCATCTTATCATAACATTCCACATCACCCACCTTTACATAATGGTATCTCTTAATACTTGTAAATTATTTTTTTCTTCTACTTGTGGTATCTAAAAATACACTGATACATTCCATTTGATACAATACATTCCAGTAGCTCTTTATCCCACTTTCTAACCCTCCCTCTACTGCTAGTCTTCTGAACAGTAGTCTGTGGTCTAGAGTAAGAAGCCAGGCTTGATCCATGACGTAACAGATTCAGACAGAGAGCTACAGGACACAAGCTATAAAGTGCCTTGCAAAAGTATTCAAACCCCTTGGATTTCTTCACATTCTATTGTGTTACAAAGTGGGATTAAAATTGATATAATTGTCATTTTTTGTCAACAATCTACACAAAATACTCTGTAATGTCAAAGTGGAAGAAATATTCAATTTTTTAAGATAAATAAAATATGAATAACTACAATATAGACGTTGTGTAAGTATTCAGCCCCTTTGTTTAGGCAAGCCTAAATTTGTTCAGGAGTCAAAATTGGCTTAACAAATCACATAAGTTACATGGACTCACTGTGTGAAATAATAGGGGTTTACATTATTTTTTTATGATTTACCCTTCCTCTGTCCCCCATACATACAACATCTGTAAGGTCCCTCAGTCAAGTATTGAATTTCAAGCACAAATACAACTAAAGACAGGGGAGCTTTTTGAAAGCCTCATAAAGAAGGGCAGTGATTGGTAGATGGGTAACAACAACAAATCAGACATTGAATATCTCTTTAAGAATGGTCAAGTTAATAATTATGCTGTGGATTATATATTAAACCACCCAGACACATCAAATATGCAGTGGTCCTTCTGAACTGAGCTGCAGGACAGGAAGGAAACTGCTTATGGATGTCACCATGAGGCCATTGGTGATCTTGAAACAGCTACAGAGTTCAATGGCTGTGATGGGAGAAAACTGAGGGTGGTTTAACAACATTGTAGAGACTCCACAATAATGACCTAAATGACAGAGTGAGAAGAATACAAATATACAGAATACAAATATTTTCCAAAACATGCATCTTGTATGCAACAAGGCACTAAAGTAATAAAATAAAAATAAAAACAGCAGAGGAAAACACTTTTTGGCCTAAATGCAAAGCCTTATGTTTGGAGCAAATCCAACAAAACACATCACTGCGCAACAGCCTCCTTCTTTTCAAGCATGGTGGTGGCTGCATCATGGTATGGGTATGCTTGATATCAGCAAAGACTGGGGAGTTTTTCAAAATGAAAGAAACGGGATGGAGCTAAGCACAGGCAAAATCCTACAGGAAAACCTGCTTCAGTCTCCTTTACACCAGAGACTGGGAGAGGAATTCAAATTTCAGCAGGGCAATAGGAAAAGGGGTACCTAGTCAATTGTACAACTGAATGCATTCAACTGAAATGTGTCTTGCACATTTAACCCAACCCCTCTGAATCGGAGAGGTGCAGGGGGCTGCCTTAATTGACATCATCGGCACCCAGGGAGCAGTTGTTGTTGGGGGTTAACAGCCTTGCTCAAGCGCAGAACGGCAGATTTTTCCTATATGCTACCTGCTGGCTTCAACAAAATGGCAAAATCTAGAATTGAGTTGCTTACCAAAAAGACTGTGAATGTTCCTGAGTGGCCAAGTTACAGTTTTGACTTAAATCTCATAGAAAATCTATGGCAAAACTTGAAAATTGCTGTCTAGCCATGATCCCCAACATCTTGACAGAGTTTGAAAAGAATAACGGGCCAATAGTGTGCAAAGCCCTTATAGACTTACCCAAGAAGACTCACAGCTGTAATTGATGCCAAAGGTGTTTCTAACATATATTGACTCAGGTAGCTGAATACTTACAGTGGGGGAAAAAAGTATTTAGTCAGCCACCAATTGTGCAAGTTCTCCCACTTAAAAAGATGAGAGAGGCCTGTAATTTTCATCATAGGTACACGTCAACTATGACAAACAAATTGAGAAAAACAAATCCAGAAAATCACATTGTAGGATTTTTAATGAATTTATTTGCAAATTATGGTGGAAAATAAGTATTTGGTCACCTACAAAACAAGCAAGATTTCTGGCTCTCACAGACCTGTAACTTCTTCTTTAAGAGGCTCCTCTGTCCTCCACTCGTTACCTGTATTAATGGCACCTGTTTGAACTTGTTATCAGTATAAAAGACACCTGTCCACAACCTCAAACAGTCACACTCCAAACTCCACTATGGCCAAGACCAAAGAGCTGTCAAAGGACACCAGAAACAAAATTGTAGACCTGCACCAGGCTGGGAAGACTGAATCTGCAATAGGTAAGCAGCTTGGTTTGAAGAAATCAACTGTGGGAGCAATTATTAGGAAATGGAAGACATACAAGACCACTGATAATCTCCCTCGATCTGGGGCTCCACGCAAGATCTCACCCCGTGGGGTCAAAATGATTACAAGAACGGTGAGCAAAAATCCCAGAACCACACGGGGGGACCTAGTGAATGACCTGCAGAGAGCTGGGACCAAAGTAACAAAGCCTACCATCAGTAACACACTACGCCGCCAGGGACTCAAATCCTGCAGTGCCAGACGTGTCCCCTAGCTTAAGCCAGTACATGTCCAGGCCCGTCTGAAGTTTGCTAGAGTGCATTTGGATGATCCAGAAGAGGATTGGGAGAATGTCATATGGTCAGATGAAACCAAAATAGAACTTTTTGGTAAAAACTCAACTCGTCGTGTTTGGAGGACAAAGAATGCTGAGTTGCATCCAAAGAACACCATACCTACTGCGAAGCATGGGGGTGGAAACATCATGCTTTGGGGCTGTTTTTCTGCAAAGGGACCAGGACGACTGATCCGTGTAAAGGAAAGAATGAATGGGGCCATGTATCGTGAGATTTTGAGTGAAAACCTCCTTCCATCAGCAAGGGCATTGAAGATGAAACGTGGCTGGGTCTTTCAGCATGACAATGATCCCAAACACACCGCCCGGGCAACGAAGGAGTGGCTTCGTAAGAAGCATTTCAAGGTCCTGGAGTGGCCTAGCCAGTCTCCAGATCTCAACCCCATAGAAAATCTTTGGAGGGGAGTTGAAAGTCCGTGTTGCCCAGCGACAGCCCAAAAACATCACTGCTCTAGAGGAGATCTGCATGGAGGAATGGGCCAAAATACCAGCAACAGTGTGTGAAAACCTTGTGAAGACTTACAGAAAACGTTTGACCTGTGTCATTGCCAACAAAGGGTATATAACAAATTATTGAGAAACTTTTGTTATTGACCAAATACTTATTTTCCACCATAATTTGCAAATAAATTCATTAAAAATCCTACAATGTGACTTTCTGGATTTTGTCTGTCATAGATGACGTGTACCTATGATGAAAATTACAGGCCTCTCTCATCTTTTTATTATAATAATAATAATAATAATAATATATGCCATTTAGCAGACGCTTTTATCCAAAGCGACTTACAGTCATGCGTGCATACATTTTTGTGTAAGTGGGAGAACTTGCACAATTGGTGGCTGACTAAATACTTTTTTTCCCCACTGTATGCAATGACTCTATTGTTGTTATTTAATTTCTATTAATGTTTAAAAATACACTACATTACCAAAAGTATGTGGACACCTGCTCGTCAAAATCATGGTTATTAATATGGAGTTGGTCCCCCCTTTGCTGCTATAACAGAGGCAGCCTCCACTCTTCTGGGAAGGCTTTCCACTAGATGTTGGAACATTGCTGCAGGGACTTGCTTCCCTTCTGCCACAAGAGCATTAGTGAGGTCGGGCACTGATGTTGGGCGATTAGGCCTGGCTCGCAGCAGCATTCCAATTCATCCCAAAGGTGTTTGATGGGGTTGAGCTCAGGGCTCTTTGCAGTCCAGTCTAGTTCTTCCACACCGATCTCGACAAACCATTTCTGTATGGACCTCGCTTTGTGCACGGGGGCATTGTCATGCTGAAACAGGAAAGGCCCTTCCCCAAACTGTTTCCACAAAGTTGGAAGCACAGAATCGTCTAGAATGTCATTATTCTAGACGTTTCTAGTTTCCCTTCACTGGAACTAAAGGGCCTAGCTCGAACCATGAAAAACAGCCCCAGACCATTATTCCTCCTCCACCAAACTTTACAATTGGCACTATGCATTGGGGCAGGTAGCGTTCTCCTGGCATCTGCCAAACCAAGATTTGTCCGTCGGACTACCAGATGGTGAAGCGTGATTCATCACGAGCTTTACACCACTCCAGCCGACGCTTGGCATTGCGTATGGTGATCTTAGGCTTGTGTGCGGCTGCTCGGCCATGGAAACCCATTTCATGAAGCTCCAGACGAACAGTTCTTGTTCTGACATTGCTTCCAGAGGCAATTTGGAACTCGGTAGTGAGTGTTGCAACCAAGGACAGACGATTTCTGTGAGCTTGTGTGGCGTACTACTTCACGGCTAAGCCGTTGTTTGTCCTAGACGTTTACACTTCACAATAACAGCACTTACAGTTGACCGGGGTAGCTCTAGCAGGGCATACATTTGATGAACTGACTTGTTGGAAAGGTGGCATCCTATGACGGTGCCACGTTGAAAGTCACTGAGATCTTCAGTAAGGGTATGCCAATTGTTGTCTATGGAGATTGCATGGCTGTGTGCTTGATTTTATACACCTGTCAGCAACAGGTGTGGCTGAAATAGCCAAATCCACTAATTTGAAGGGGTGTCCATATACGTTTGTATATATAATTTTTCTTCCATTTTCACATTATAGTATTTTGTGTAAATCGTTGACAAAAAATGACAATGAAATCAATTTTAATCTCGCTTTGTAACATGAAGAAATCCAAGTGGTCTGGAATTTTTGCAAGGCACTGTATTTAGAGATCCTAAAATGGAGGAATTTTAAGTACAAAGAAAGGACCCCTGCTTACCTGGTGCAGAGCTGGCCAGCGACAAGGCTGGAACCCATGGTGATGCCGTTGCATAAAGACTTAATGAGGAAAAAAGACAATAACATTTATTATGACACCATAATCATACAGAATATGCGAACCACAAAAAAATAAATATATATATACACTACCTATGTTTTATCTTTGTTCTCTCAAGTGTTGCCAGTGTTTTCTCTCTTGATACAGTAGTGACATTCTTGCCCTGAGTGAAGTAAAGCTATAGGAGAGCTTTTGATGGTTGCTCTTCAAACATAATTTCACACCAAGAATCTCTAACATTAAGTGTTTTAATAGGGCATTGGGCCACCATGAGCCACCAGAACAGCTTCAATGCACCTTGGCATAGATTCTACAAGTGTCTAGGAACTCTACTGGAGGCATGCGACACCATTCTTCCACAAGAAATTCCATAATTTGGTGTTTTGTTGATGGTGGTGGAAAACGTTGTCTCAGGCGCCACTCCAGAATCTCCCATTAGTGTTCAATTGGGTTGAGCTCTGGTGAATGAGACAGACACACAGACACACACACACACACACACACACACACACACACACACACACACACACACACCACACACACACCATTTAAACCCCATATGCTCCTTTGAGACCCCTCTTCAGTCACTGAGATCTATTCTTGCCATGGTAGCCAAAATAATGGGCAACTGGGCATGACCCTAAGCATGATGGGATGTTAATTGCTTAATTAACTCAGGAACCACACCTGTGTGGAAGCACCTGCTTTCAATATACTTCGTATCCCTCATTTACTCAAGTGTTACCTTTATTTGAGCAGTTACCTTTATATTCCCAACACTCACTTCAAAAAGCTTCAGAAGATTGATCTCCCAGTTATCAGACAGACACCATTAGCTACAGTAGCATCTTCCATTTTAGATGCCATCTCTTTTACACAATCTGACTGCTGCACCACTATAGTCAGGACTGCGACCTTTTCACAAGCTGAGAATAGACTGTCTGACATTTACTCCAGAAATTGTCTCTCACAGTGTTTCTAATGTGTGTGAGTGTGTGTGTGTTTGTGTGGCTTCACTTCTGCATGCATGTCTGCATACTGTAGGGGCACGAGAGAGAGAGAGAGAGAGAGAGAGAGAGAGAGAGAGAGAGAGAGAGAGAGAGAGAGAGAGAGAGAGAGAGAGAGAGAGAGAGAGAGAGAGAGAGAGAGAGAGAGAGAGAGAGAGAGAGAGAGAGAGAGAGAGAGAGAGAGAGAGAGAGAGAGAGAGAGAGAGAGAGAGAGAGAGAGAGGTGAAAACCCACCTGTGGACAAAAACACATTCACAGAGAAATCCTGCTGTGATGTGATTCAGTTAGAAGTAATCCTCTCCCCAGGAGCACTAAGGTAACAAGATGTCTCACACAAATTACAGCATGGAGAAGAACAAACGCATCATAAAGGAAGAGCCTCGCCAGGCATCATAAGTGGGTGTGTGTGTACTCCAAAATGACTTCTCCCAGGAAGTTCTTGAAAATGCTGCTGTTTTGGCGTGGAGCAAGAGGGGGAGAACTGTGGGTGGGCCTCCACTGGTGGAGTGTGTGCGGGCATGCATGCATGCGTGTGTGACGAGTTAGTGTGAAGGCTCTATCTACTGGCAATTTCACACATCCATTTACTGCTGTTTCATTGTGGAGGAGAGAAAAATGACTCCCTCCAGAGTGAGTCATCATCTCATAGACTTTCTCCAGAGAATAGCTCTCTTCCTCCTGTTCGAAGACAAGGATATAGAGAAAAGAGAAAACAACAGTACTTTTCACAAGAGACTAGAATTGTTTACAGAGTACACATACACTGAGTGCAATGTTCCCTCTAAACTTCAAAACTGCCACGCAGCACCCTGGACTGCTGCAGAAATATTAGCCTACAGAGAGAAGCACTAGATTGAACTTCACTCAACTTTTTAGAGCAGTGGTCACCAACCGGTCAATCGCCAAACATTTCTGTAAAAATCCCAACGATAAAGCCTTGTGTTCCTATTTTCTGTATTTGTCTCGGGCTGTTGGCGGTAGGCACATCCGATTCAGCTGCCCTGTGCGCCGGGTAGACAACTGTTGCCATTTCATGTGTCTGAAGGTACAAACTCTGCCTACCCGGCGGGCCCAGAGAGCAAATCAAGTGCACTATAGGCCTACCACTGGCCAATTAGATGGCTCAAATTACCATGTCTGCAGTAATGTAGCAGGCATAAAAGAAAGCTACAGCAAAATTGATAATGTGAGATTTCAAAACGTTTAAAACCATGACTAGAGAGAGACTTTCAACGAATACAGCAAAGACCTGCTGTTTTTATGAGTGAGTTCTTACTCAGCATTGTCAACACTTTGTATTCAACACTTTTATAAGCCATAAAATGCACGTTCTTCCTATTTACACTCAGCGTTACAACAAGCACTGCAGCAGTAATGAATGAGTAGGAAAGTCTATCTATAGGCTTGCATTGTTGTTATTATTAGCAGCTTGGGTCTTTTTTAATATTGAGGAATATTTAACTTTCTCTTTTGATAGGAGTAACAAAAGGAATTTGTGCATGAGGCAGAAATAATGCTGTGCGACTCGAGTTATTTAAATGTATGCTCACTCATCTGTGCCTCACAAGTAATACAACAACAGATCTATTACCGGTGTGATCATATAGCCTACCTCAAATTTTGAAATATATATATTTTTAAATGGCCCGAACAACAATGCATTGGCAGAGCAATTCAAGCAAAGCCAATATGCGGTGATAATGTATTGGGCCTATAGCTTACTGCACAAACCTCATTGCTACAGTACTGTTTTTAATTGGTTAATGTTGCATAGGCTTTTGTTTTTTAAGTCATGATAAAAAGAAATCTGAGCAGTAGATCTCGGCTTGCATTTTGACTCAGAAAGTGATCTTGACTCAGAAAAGGTTGCTGACCACTGTTCTAGAGTTTTCTCTGTTAACACTATCAACAGTTCCCTTTACTGTGGCAATTGGGATCTAATCAACGCAATATAAGACACTTTCAATGCAACATACCTGTCACGGATCCCCGGTACTGCTGCTCATTCCGTTCACCAGTTCCGGAGGTCTACGTCTCCGGCTTTCTAGGCGTCACTGACATGGATCATTACCACCAACCCCCACTGTCTTGTCTCATTACGCACACCTGGTTCCCATTCCCCCTGATTAGTATGTGTATATATGTGCCCTCTGTTCCCCATTGTTCTTGTCGATTATTGTCTAATGTCCGTTGGTCTCGTGAGTGCCGTGTATTGTGCGCTTGTTGTTTACAGGTCCCGTGTATTGTGTAGAGGTTACATCTCACTCTTTGTTTGGGTTACATCCCTTTGGTATATATGTATGTGTGTGTGTTAGGTGGCGTAAATAAAACCCCTAATACATATTCCTGCGCCTGTCTTCTAATCATTAAACAACGTGACAATACCAAAACAAACTACGCAAGAGATTTTGTTGTAGGCAGAACATATCAGAGTAGGATTCTATTGCATTGACATGCACGACTCAGCCCGTACTCTACACAGACATAAACAATCAGAGCTGCAGTAGGCCTATACAGCAAGCAATGCAGATGTAAAAGCACGGTGGCTAGGAAAAACTCCCTAGAAAGGCAGAAACCTAGAGAGGAACCAGGCTCTGAGGGGTGGCCAGTCCCCTTCTGGCTGTGCCGGGTGGAGATTATAACAGTACATGGCCATTAAAGCCAGATTTTTCTCCAAGCTGTGAATGGGCAAGACAAAAGATTTAAGTGCCTTTGAACAGGGTATGGTAGTAGGTGCCAGGTGCACCGGTTTGAGTGTGCAAGAACTGCAACTCTGCTGAGTTTTTCAAGCTCAACAGTTTCCTGTGTGTATCAAGAATGGTCCACCACCCAAAGGACATCCATCCAACGCATTGGAGTCAACATGGGCCAGCGGTTTTGACACCTTGTAGAGTCCATCCCTCTACGAATTAAGGCTGTTCTGAGGGCAAAAGTGGGTGCAACTCAATATTAGGAAGGTGTTTTTAATGTTTCAGCTCAAGAAAACACTTGCTATTTACTGGGGTGGGGGCTGGTCCAAAATAGGGGAAGGTTGTCAAACTTTTTCTTTTGTTTTGGGGAGGGTTGTGTGTTTTTTTATTGGGCACACGGGAGGGGAGAGCATTTTTCCCTGGTTTACATTTGCTCTTTTGCAGGTTTTACTAGATTATTTATTCCATCCTATCCGAACTTCCTCATCCCCTTGCATGTGCCTCCCCAGAGAGGAAGCGGTGAAGCGAGGGATAACTGGGCCCAAAATCTATCTTCTCCAGCAGGTGGCTTTTTCATATTTTTTTCACTCGCCAAGCAACGTTTTTTGTTTCGTTTTTGTGTTTTGTATATATATATATTTTTAACCCCTTTTTCGTGATATCCAATTGGTAGTTACAGTCTTGTCCCATTGCTGCAACTCCCGTACGGACTCGGGAGAGGCGAAGGTCGAGAGCCATGCGTCCTCCGAAACACAACCCTGCCAAGCCGCACTGCTTGCTTAACCCGGAAGCCAGCCGCACCAATGTGTCGGAGGAAACACCGTACAACTGGCGACCGTGTCAGCATGCATGCGCCCGGCCCGCCACAGGAGTCGCTAGAGCGCGATGGGACAAGGACATGCCGGCCTGCCAAACCCTCCCCTAACACGGACGACGCTGGGCCAATTGTGCGTCGCCTCATGGGTCTCCCGGTCGTGGCCGGCTGCGACACAGTCCAGGATCTAACCCAGATCTGTAGTGACGTCTCAAGCACTGCAGTGCCTTAGACCGCTGCGCCTCTCCGGAGGCCAAGTGAGGAGTTTTTGTATTGAGGTCAATGAAAGAGTGTCGAATTTGGTTAACAAAAATGTAACGGCTTATTTGCTACGTGTGGCTTATTTGATCGAACAGAAGTTTCATAATGCTTAGGTTGTTATGAGTGTACTAATGTACAGTGCCTTCAGAAAGTATTTATACCCCTTGACTTATTCCACATTTTGTTGTGTTACAGTCTGAATTTAAAATGAATTAAATATTTTTGTATTTCTCACCCATCTACACAAAATAGCCCATAATGACAAAGTGAAAACATGTTTTTAGAAATGTTTGCTAAATTCTTAAAAAATAAATACAGAAATATCTCATTTACATACATATTCACACCCCTGAGTCAATACATGTTAGAATCACCTATGGCAGAAATTACAGCTGTGAGTCTTTCTGGGTAAGTCTCCAAGAGTTTTGCACACCTGGATTATTCTTTAAAAGATTCTTCAAGCTCTGTCAAATTGGTTGTTGATCGTTGCTAGGACAGCCATTTTCAAGTCTTGCTATAGATTTTTAAGCCGTTTTAAGTCAACTGTAACTAGGCTACTCGGGAACATTTCAGTGTCATCTTGGTAAACAACTCCAGCCTTGAGTTTTTGGTTATTGTCCTGCTGAAAGGTGAATTTGTCTCCCAGTGTCTGTTGGAAAGCAGACTGAACCAGGTTTTCATCTATGATTTTGCCTGTGACTAGCTCTACTCCATTTCTTTTCATCCTAAAAAAATCCCTAGTCCTTGCCAATGACAAGCATACCCATAACATAACATGTTATACCCATAACATAACATAACACAGCGGGGTGGTGGCACAGGAATCCTCATCTCTCCCAAGTGGACATTCTCTCTTTTTCCCCTGACCCATCTGTCTATCTCCTCATTTGAATTCCATGCTGTCACAGTCACTAGCCCATTCAAGCTTAACATCCTCGTCATTTATCGCCCTCCAGGTTCCCTTGGAGAGTTCATCAATGAGCTTGACGCCTTGATAAGTTCATTTCCTGAGGATGGCTCACCCCTCACAGTTCTGGGTGACTTCAACCTCCCTACGTCTACCTTTGACTCATTTCTCTCTGCCTCCTTCTTTCCACTCCTCTCCTCTTTTGACCTCACCCTCTCACCGTCCCCCCCTACTCACAAGGCAGGCAATACGCTTGACCTCATCTTTACTAGATGCTGTTCTTCTACTAATCTCACTGCAACTCCCCTCCATGTCTCCGACCACTACTTTGTATCCTTTTCTCTCTCGCTCTCCTCCAACACTACTCACTCTGCCCCTACTCAGATGGTAATGCGCCGTCGCAACCTTCGCTCTCTCTCTCCCGCTACTCTCTCCTCTTCCATCCTATCATCTCTTCCCTCTGCTCAATCCTTCTCCCTCCAATCTCCTGATTCTGCCTTCTCAACCCTCCTCTCCTCCCTTTCTGCATCCTTTGACTCTCTATGTCCCCTATCCTCCCGGCCGGCTCGGTCCTCCCCTCCTACTCCGTGGCTTGATGACTCATTGCGAGCTCACAGAACAGGGCTCCGGGCAGCCGAGCGGAAATGGAGGAAAACTAGACTCCCTGCGGACCTGGCATCTTTTCACTCCCTCCTCTCTATATTTTCTTCATCTGTTTCTGCTGCTAAAGCCACTTTCTACCACTCTAAATTCCAAGTATCTGCCTCTAACCCTAGGAAGATCTTTGCCACATTCTCCTCCCTGCTGAATCCTCCCCCCCCTCCCTCTCTGTGGATGACTTCGTCAACCATTTTGAAAAGAAGGTTGACGACATCCGATCCTCGTTTGTTAAGTCAAATGACACTGCTGGTCCTGCTCACACTGCCCTACCCTATGCTTTGACTTCTTTCTCCCCTCTCTCTCCAGATAAAATCTTGCGACTTGTGACGGCCGGCCACCCAACAACCTGCCCGCTTGACCCTATCCCCTCCTCTCTTCTCCAGACCATCTCCGGTGACCTTCTCTCTTACCTCACCTCGCTCATCAACTCATCCTTGACCGCTGGCTATGTCCCTTCCATCTTCAAGAGAGCGAGAGTTGCACCCCTTCTCAAAAAACCAACACTCGATCCCTCTGATGTCAACAACTACAGACCAGTATCCCTTCTTTCTTTTCTCTCCAAAACTCTTGAGCGTGCCGTCTTTAGCCAACTCTCTTACTATCTCTCTCAGAATGACCTTCTTGAGCCAAACCAGTCAGGTTTCAAGACTGGTCATTCAACTGAGACTGCTCTTCTCTGTGTCACGGAGGCTCTCCGCACTGCTAAAGCTAACTTTCTCTCCTCTGCTCTTGTCCTTCTAGACCGATCCTCCTCTCCACCCTCTCCGAGCTGGGCATCTCCGGCGCGGCTCACTCTTGGATTGCGTCCTACCTGACCGGTCGCTCCTATCAAGTGGCGTGGCGAGTATCTGTCTCCGCACCACGTGCTCTCACCACTGGTGTCCCCCAGGGCTCAGTTCTAGGCCCTCTCCTATTCTCGCTATACACCAAGTCACTTGGCTCTGTCATATCCTCACATGGCCTCTCCTTTCATTGCTACGCAGACAACACACAACTAATCTTCTCCTTTCCCCCTTTTGATAACCAGGTGGTGAATCGCATCTCTGCATGTCTGGAAGACATATCAGTGTGGATGACGGATCACCACCTCAAGCTGAACCTCGGCAAGACGGAGCTGCTCTTCCTCCCGGGGAAGGACTGCCCGTTCCATGATCTCGCCATCACGGTTGACAACTCCGTTGTGTCCTCCTCCCAGAGTGCAAAGAGCCTTGGCGTGACCCTGGACAACACCCTGTCGTTCTCCGCTAACATCAAGGCGGTGACCCGATCCTGTAGGTTCATGCTCTACAACATTCGGAGAGTACGACCCTGCCTTACACAGGAAGCGGCACAGGTCCTAATCCATGCACTTGTCATCTCCCGTCTGGATTACTGCAACTCGCTGTTGGCTGGGCTCCCTGCCTGTGCCATTAAACCCCTACAACTCATCCAGAATGCCGTAGCCCGTCTGGTGTTCAACCTTCCCAAGTTCTCTCACGTCACCCCGCTCCTCTGCACACTCCACTGGCTTCCAGTTGAAGCTCGCATCTGCTACAAGACCATGGTGCTTGCCTACGGAGCTGTGAGGGGAACGGCACCTCCGTACCTTCAGGCTCTGATCAGTCCCTACACCCAAACAAGGGCATTGCGTTCATCCACCTCTGGCCTGCTGGCCCCCTAGCACAGTTCCCGCTCAGCCCAGTCAAAACTGTTCGCTGCTCTGGCACCCCAATGGTGGAACAAGCTCCCTCACGACGCCAGGACAGCGGAGTCACTCACCACCTTCCGGAGACACTTGAAACCCCACCTCTTTAAGGAATACCTGGGATAGGATAAAGTAATCCTTCTACCCCCCCTTACCCCACCCCACCCCCCAAAAAAATAAACATATTGTAAAGTGGTTATCCCACTGGCTATAAGGTATAAAATTTGTAAGTCGCTCTGGATAAGAGCGTCTGCTAAATGACGTAAATGTAAATGCAGCCACCACCATGCTTGAAAATATGAAGGGTGGTACTCAGTGATGTGTCGTGTTGGATTTGCCCCAAACATAACGCTTTGTATTCAGGACATAAAGTTAATTTCTTTGCCACATATGCCACATTGCCGTTTAAGTTTAGTGCCTTATTGCTAACAGGATGCATGTTTTGGAAAAAAAAATTTCTGTACAGGCTTCTTTCTTTTCACTCTGTCATTTAGATTAGTATTGTGGAGTAACTACAATATTGTTGATCCATCCTCAGTTTTCTCCAATCACTGCCATTAAACTCTGTAACTGTTTTAAAGTCACCATTGGCCTCATGGTGAAATCCCTGAGCGGTTTCCTTCCTATCCGGCAACTGAGTTAGGAAGGACGCCTGTATCTGTGTAGTGACTGGGTGTATTGATACACCAGCCAAAGTGTGTAATTAATAACTTCACCATGCTCAAAGGAATATTCAATGTCTTTTTTTTCTTCATCTACCACTACCCTTCATCTACCCTTCTTTGCGAGGCATTGGAAAACCTCCCTGGTCTTTGTGGTTGAATCTGTGTTTGAAATTCACTGCTCGACTGAGGGACCTTACAGATAATTGTACGTGTTGGGTACAGAGATGAGGTAGTCATTCAAAAATCATGTTAAACACTGTTATTGCACACAGAGTCCATGCAACTTATTATATGACTTGGTAAGCTAATTCTTACTCCTGAACATATTTAGACTTGCCATAACAAAGGGGTTGAATACATTTAAGCTTTTCATTTTTAATTAATTTGTAAACATTTCTAAAGACATCATTCCAGTGACACAAAATCTAAATGTAATCCATTTTAATTTCAGGCTGTAACACAACAACATTTTGAAAAAGTCATTGGGTGTAAATACTTTCTGAAGACACTGTAAGTACGGCACATGACATCGAGGCAACTTTGAGAAAAAAACACATATCGGAGTTGTGCCTGTTGTTCAGACGCGTATAGCAATCTCATTTGCTAGAATGGTCCCACCTGATCTTGCCTCCTACGATGGCCTTCCATTTTGTAAGACATTTATTTTCATTGTTAGAGTGGCCGCTAGAGTATCTGGTCAAATTGATCATCTGTGGCCTCCCCTATCAAGGTGTTTTGGTCGTTGAACTGTCTATCCTGCCCTCTGGCCACCATTCATAGTGACCATAATGGTAGGTGGATCGTTTGTCCAGATCTGCAATAGTCTAACTAGCAATCATACCACACATAAAATAATTCAAAGCTGGATCAATTTTCAATATGATTTCACAAGAACAAATAGAAATAGCTGATAGGCAGCAGAGGCCAGGTGCATCATTGCACATGAAAGAAAATTCTACTCAGGGCTGCAGTGAAAATGTAATTTGAATAATGGCTCAAAAGCCCTGTGATTTGAATGTTTCATTCCATTTGGATCAGTTGTGGGTCTATGCTCAACAGTTTATAATGTCTAGAAAGGCACTGTAGCAGGCCAGTCTGGCTGTATTTTTACTTCTGTGCTTTCTGTTGCAGATCATCATTCTCCCAAGTCGTCCTATAATAATGTGGCCATATATGCTCCCTGCAGGCCCAGTTATTCAGGAAAGAGCGCTCTGCCTCCTCTCCAGTCCGAGCGGCTTTTCCTCGCGCACCTAGAACCTAACGCTTCACTATTGCCTAAATATTTGTCATTTAACTTTGAAAATGTATTACCTTTTTATATGTGGCATAAACACAACCAGTCACAATGTTTTAATCTGATTAGGCTACTTCAAAAGTATCCTGTAGGCATGTGCACGTTTGTCCAAAATATAATTCCAGCATCCTCAAAATGGATTAACATGAACCAGGTTTCCATCCATCCTTTTTATGCGAGTAAATTACATGTTGGATAAAACATGTCAAGACATCATGAGAAAGCATGCAGTTTATTAGGTTACACATTAAATAAATGATGATGAACTTCACATGGTGGTGAAAGTGCACGGTGATGAGATTGAAGCTCCTTTCAATATTATATCAAGGGTCTTATTCTGGTGACATGATGATCGATGCTTGGCTGCCATTTTGTCCATAATAATCTCATAGGCTATACCCGCACTGTATCTGCAAGCTTTTGGCTAGAGCGCATGTGCCAATACCAGAGTGGGCACATTCGCTATACCTACGCAACATTTTTTGGGTCAAAACCATCAGTAGGAATGGAGTTGAAAATGCGATTTAAACCCATTTAACTTGTATTATTTATTTGGTACATGGGAATTTAACCGCAAAAGTTATTTTTATGTGCACTACTTATTTATGCACAGACTTTTATCCACAACAAATCAATTTGATGAAAACACAACTTTGATGGGAAAATGCACTTAATGTTTTTATGCAGATGTTAGAATATCCGCATGAAAATCTGTCACCAATTGGATGGAAACCTAGTTATATACACCCTAAAGACTCTGGCAAGTGTGCTAGTCCAGTGTCACTTTAATTATGCCTGCACATCATGGTTCACCAGCAGCCCCAAACATCTAAAACATAACCTACAGATAGGGCTGTTGCGGTGACCGTATTACCACCACACCAGCGGTCACTAGCCATAACCTCCTGAGTGGCACAGTGGTCTAAGGCACTGCATCGCAGTGCTAGCTGTGCCACTACAGATCCTGGTTCAAATCCAGGCTCTGTCGTAGCCGGCTGCGACTGGGAGACCCATGGGGCGGCACATAATTGGTCCAGGGTAGGGGAGGGAATAGCCGGCAGGGATGTAGCTCAGTTGGTAGAGCATGTCGTTTGCAACGCCAGTGTTGTGGGTTCGATTCCCACGGGGGGCCAGTATGAAAAAAATAAAAAATAATTATGCACTCACTAACTGTAAGTTGCTCTGGATAAGAGTGTCTGCTAAATAATGTAAATGAAGGCTGTCAAATTCCATGTGACTGTTTAATCACTGTAATTAGGCTTCTCCAAGCTCTGATGCTGCTGATGGTTGTCACTCTGACATCAATGTAAATGTAATCGAAAATCTAATTAAACACTTCATATGAGCTCATGTTGCGCAACTTTTCTATAGGCTATGCAATTGCGCAAGAAAAAAGAGGCCTCTACTCCCGTGTAGCTCAGTTGGTAGAGCATGGCATTTGCAACGCCAGGGTTGTGGGTTCGTTTCCCTACGGGGACCAGTATGAAAAATATATATATTTACTCACTAACTGTAAGTCGCTCTGGATAAGAGCGTCTGCTAAATGACTAAAATGTAAAAAGAGGATGATCCCATCAACTTTCTATAGACTAGGCCTACTACATTTATTTCTCAACTTTCCTAATATTAAGCACATTGTTTATCTTTACAACAGGAGTATAGCCTACCTGGCTGGCATGAAAATGAACCACAGGAAAAGCATCCTCCATTCGCTATTTAAGTGCATAGATGACATTTATTTTTTTCCCGCTGCCTCTGTTTCGAGACAGGTGCATGATAATGGTCCATTCTAAATCAAAACAAATTTCACACATATATATTATCACTTGTGAATGATGCCCAGCATAAGAAACTGCCTTTTTTTGTGTGCGACTTTTTCGAATCATAGTCGTACACCTCATGTAGCCTAGCCCATAGGCCTATATGTTTTGACAAGGTTTGTATCACAAACCAAATAACTTCTTAAAATTAAGCACATTAATCCGCTTTACAAGGGATTTAGAGCCTAACTGGCATACATAAGCAGCGTGTGAGTTTCAAGTTTGGGGAAGATAATTTTCACCATAGAAAATAGTCCCAGACTATGTTTGGAATATTTATTTCTCGCACAGAATAGAAAAGGTTGTCCTTTGTACTATGGGGGATAGTAGCTTGACATAGGCTAGTGCTTTTGCTGTTCGTTAGGCCTACTCATCTTGTTGGCTGACGAAAAGTAAATGTGGACAGTTCTTCCAATATCTTCAATATGCACCTCGTAATTGGATGAAGACGCACGCAGTTGCGTAATGTGTCTGTATCTCTGTAATGTGTCTGTATCTATGTAATGTGTCTGTATCTATGTAATGTGTCTGTATCTCTGTAATGTGTCTGTATCTATGTAATGAGTCTGTATCTATGTAATGTGTCTGTATCTCTGTAATGTGTATGTATCTCTGTAAATAAATCAATCAATCCAAACTGTGGTGCCACCATTTGGTGAATGGAAAGAGACTTTTGCTACAAAACACCAAAAAGTTTGATGACATTCGGAGATTGTCAACCCTTAGATACTGGGCAGGGAGGGATGTATTTTCTGTTTGTTGAGATTGACATAGTCTATTTATTGTGGTGTTGAAAACGCAAACCATGATATTGAAGCGCCCGAAGTCGGTATGCTTTGTTTATTGGTTGTGTGATGCATTGGCATAGAAACCTGTTGGTGGAAAATTCATTGCATATATTTTATAGAATAATACATATGGCATCAAAATGTAGAAAATCTGCTGATCAAAACAAGCTGATCATTGTCTGCAGCCGGCTCTGATCGTAGTGTAGGCCTAATGAAACAGGCAGGAAGAGTGAGCTCGTCCTCACTGTACAGACACATTACATAGATACAGACACATTACATAGATACAGACACATTACATAGATACAGACACATTACATAGATACAGACACGTTGTAGAAATATTTGACTAATAGATAATCAACTCAAAAATATCTCTCAAGACACCGGAGCTTGTGAATTCAAGAATTAGACTTTATTGCAAAACAAAGCCGAGCTTGCTCCATGGAACAACAACTGCTTGTCCTGAACCGGAGTGCTCCTTTTTATACAGACACATTGATACAACTGATGGTTACTCCTCCCTATGTGAATCAATAGCATCTTTCAGTATCACATGTTGGCTGCTCACGAGGGCTACTTGCGCTAAGTGGGGCCTCTGTATCTTATTAGTGGCATGACTCAAAAAATTATGTACATACGTACGTTAAAGAACAATCACACTCTGTATTGACTATATTCACTATCCAGGCATGCATCTGGAGTACAAAGTATCAATCATGTTCATTCTGTTTCACCATTATCATTTCATAACACATTATAAAACATATCCATTAATACTTAAACATGATTTAAACATGTCATCCATATACATTTAAACATTTATCATTTACCATCCTCCCTGGCCCTTGATATTATGTGCATGTGGCCATGTGTCAGGTCATAAGGTCATAAGCACAAAGAAATGATAACACTAGTTCAATTGTTACTCCAATCTCCACACAGCCACCACGAGGAGTTGTATCTCCATCACATGTCATAGACATACCCAGACCAGCTGCAGGGAGTTTATGAAAAACACATAAATGTCTCTGCTCTATATTAACCCTTCAACTGGTTCTCAATCCATAAACATTTTAAGGCATATAGGTGTTTAATTCTACAACATATGTACTTGAAAATCATCCATACACATTACATAGATACAGACACATTACATAGACACAGACACATTACATAGATACAGACACATTACATAGACACAGACACATTGTATCGCCTGTATCTATGTAATGTGTCTGTGTCTATGTAATGTGTCTGTGTCTATGTAATGTGTCTGTATCTATGTAATGTGTCTGTATCTATGTAATGTGTCTGTATCTATGTTAACGTCTGTATCTATGTAATGTGTCTGTATCTATGTAATGTGTCTGTATCTCTGTAATGTGTCTGGAATTATTATTATTATTATTTTTTTTCACCTTTATTTAACCAGGTAAACCAGTTGAGAACAAGTTCTCATTTACAACTGCGACCTGGCCAAGATAAAGCAAAGCAGTGCGATAAAAACAACAACACAGAGTTACATATGGGGTAAAACAAAACAAAGTCAAAATACAACAGAAATACATATAATATACAGTGTGCAAATTTAGCAAGTTATGGAGGTAAGGCAATAAAATAGGCTATAGTGCAAAATAATTACAATTTAGTATTAACACTGGAATGATGTGCAAGAGATGATGTGCAAATAGAGATACTGGGGTACAAATGAGCAAAATAAATAACAATATAGGGATGAGGTAGTTGGGCGGGCTAATTTCAGATGGGCTGTGTACAGGTGCAGTGATCGGTAAGGTGCTCTGACAACTGATGCTTAAAGTTAGTGAGGGGAGATAAGTGTCTCCAGCTTCAGAGATTTTTGCAATTTGTTCCAGTCATTGGCAGCAGAGAACTGGAAGGAATTGCGGCCAAAGGAGGTGTTAGCTTTGGGGATGACCAGTGAGATATACCCGCTGGAGCGCAGACTACGGGTGGGTGTTGCTATGGTGACCAATGAGCTAAGATAAGGCGGGGATTTGCCTAGCAGTGATTTATAGATGGCCTGGAGCCAGTGGGTTTGGCGACGAATATGTAGTGAGGACCAGCCAACAAGAGCGTACAGGTCACAGTGGTGGGTATTATATGGGGCTTTGGAGACAAAACGGATGGCACTGTGATAGACAACATCCAATTTGCTGAGTAGAGTGTTGGAGGCTATTTTGTAAATGACATCGCCGAAGTCAAGGATCGGTAGGATAGTCAGTTTACGAGGGCATGTTTGGCAGCATGAGTGAAGGAGGCTTTGTTGCGAAATAGGAAACCGATTCTAGATCTAACTTTGGATTGGAGATTCTTAATGTGAGTCTGGAAGGAGAGTTTACAGTCTAACCAGACACCTAGATATTTGTAGTTGTCCACATACTCTAGGTCAGACCCGTCTAGAGTAGTGATTCTAGTCGGGTGGGCGGGTGCAAGCAGCGTTCGGTTGAAGAGCATGCATTTAGTTTTACTAGTGTTTAAGAGCAGTTGGAGGCTACTGAAGGAGTGTTGTATGGAATTGAAGCTCGTTTGGAGGTTTGTTAACACAGTGTCCAATGAAGGGGCCAGATGTATACAAAAATGGTGTCGTCTGCGTAGAGGTGGATCTGAGAGTCACCAGCAGCAAGAGCGACGTCATTGATATACACAGAGAAAAGAGTTGGCCCAAGAATTGAACCCTGTGGCACCCCCATAGAGACTGCCATAGGTCCAGACAACAGGCCCTCCGATTTGACACATTGAACTCTATCTGAGAAGTAGTTGGTGAACCAGGCGAGGCAGTCAGTATCTCTGTAATGTGTCTGTATCTATGTAATGTGTCTGTATCTCTGTAATGTGTCTGTATCTATGTAATGAGTCTGTATCTATGTAATGTGTCTGTATCTATGTAATGTGTCTGTATCTCTGTAATGTGTCTGTATCTCTGTAAATAAATCAATCAATCCAAACTGTGGTGCCACCATTTGGTGAATGGAAAGAGACTTTTGCTACAAAACACCAAAAAGTTTGATGACATTCGGAGATTGTCAACCCTTAGATACTGGGCAGGGAGGGATGTATTTTCTGTTTGTTGAGATTGACATAGTCTATTTATTGTGGTGTTGAAAACGCAAACCATGATATTGAAGCGCCCGAAGTCGGTATGCTTTGTTTATTGGTTGTGTGATGCATTGGCATAGAAACCTGTTGGTGGAAAATTCATTGCATATATTTTATAGAATAATACATATGGCATCAAAATGTAGAAAATCTGCTGATCAAAACAAGCTGATCATTGTCTGCAGCCGGCTCTGATCGTAGTGTAGGCCTAATGAAACAGGCAGGAAGAGTGAGCTCGTCCGTGGTGGTCGGTGAACCTTCAACCTTCTGGCCCGTAGCCCTGCGTGGCATCAACTGTGCCACAAAAGCATGCTGTAGTGGCAAAGTCAACATCCACGTTCATAAACACAGGGTTGCTACAGTTATTGAGTTAGTTATTCAAGTTCATTCTATGAGGGCGGAGGGTTTGCAAAATGTTTTACAGTACAAGGGGAGTGTCATGCGAAATATATTTGTAATGTTGTGGAGGGGGGAGCATTTTTTTATGACACCTTGAGTTGGACCAGCCATCCAGACTAAAACATTGAGACTGATACGTTACAACACACCTTGTCTCCTTAGTTGTGGGCCACACACCCTATCTGCCCATCAGAGGAGACTGGTGGGAGGAGCTATAGGATGACAGACTCATTGTCATAGCTGGAATGGAATATATGGAATGGTATCAAACACATCAAACATGTGGAAACCACGTTTGACTCTGTTCCATGTATTCCATTCTAGCCATGACAATGAGCCCATCCTCCTACTAGCCTCCTCTGCTGCCCACCCACCCACCCATTCTTGACAGAAAGGGTCAGATTGATGCCCTTTATCACACATGAATAAGTGAACAGGAGGAAACGCTCTGCCCCATCACTCATCCCCAGCAGAGTTTGCCCATAGAGATGTAAACACTCCTGTCATATAGCACTGGAGATGGGGAGACAGACACACAGAGGGAAACAGAATGGAGGAGGGAGAGATTGAAAGGGAAAGTGAAAAAGAGAGAGATGTGTGAGAGGAGAAGAGAGGTGAAGAGGAGGAGAGAAAATAACTAGAACAAGACAGTGAAGGAGGGGACATTCTCACTCCCTCCCAGCCACTAAGATGCAGAGTTAGTACACCATGTACGCACAGTGAATGAGGTTTGACTGACGGCTATGAGTAACCCACATGAAGGATTTGACCGCTCTTCGCACCCTGGCATACCCCTCTGGGAAAGCAGTCTAAATGCCATCTCACATCAAGCTCAACCTGCTGACTAGGGCACATCTCCATAATCCTCCTCACAGAGCGCGGTGTGCCAAGGAACAGAACAGAAGGCTGGTGACCAGGCTTAGGATTACCACTGAAACCGGGAGACAGGGAAAGAGCTCTTCTACCTCAACCCAGCTGGTAATGGCGTAGCCGGCAGGTGTTTATCCTAATGGGAGAAAAGACAGATGTAACAACTGCTTCTCCACGCCCTCAGATAAGGACAACCAGTTTAGGACCTAATGTTCTAAGGTGTCTGGGTTTATTTTGTTTAGTTGAATGCACCAGCAGACAAGCAGGGATAATGCCCACCATTATCTACTTAATGGTGCTTTTCTTTGCTGAGTTGCTGGTTCAGACAGTTTAATAAAAGTGTTTGGGAGATATTTGTCTACATTAAGTGTGTTCATAGTCTTGATCTGTTCTTGGTACACAGCACCAGACACAGGAAGGTCAATGTATTAAAGTTTGTTAGGAGGGTGATATCAGCTAACTGGATAAGGTAAGGCAGATAGAACACAACCATATATTTACTTATATCTATAACTGCTTTACAATATCTATACATTGCAAAAGAAATGTCTGCAGTCAAATAATGATATTCCCATTAAAGATGATCAACGTTTTGTGATGCTATTGATGAGCCCAACACAGCCCGAATGTTACGAAACAAAGTAAAAGTCTGTGTGTGTTTGTATTTTATTGATGAATGTACTGCATTGTTGGGGGAGCCAGCACCTAAGCATGTTGCTGCTTAACTGTGAATGTGACAAATATATTTCATTTGATGTAAAATGCTATAGACATTTTACATGATACCCAAACCCGATGCATTTGTTAACATTCATGTTCGTTGTGTTCAATCAACTTCACATGGAAATGAGACAACTCATTTATTTTACATCAATGGCTGTTTATACTGGCAGCCACTGTCACATGTATGAAGCCATGAGAGACATGCCCTACCTTTAAAATATGAGAACATCTCCATAATTTTTGCCTTCTGTCTTCACATATTCTAATCCGGAATTTGAACAGGTTTATAAAGGACAGACATATATATATTTATATCAGGGTCCAGGCAGAGTCCAGTCTTCATAATGATCACTGTAATCAACTCAACTGCTAGAATTGATCACACAGTGTGTCTTTGACGCAGTCAGTAAACAATATCAAACCAACCCTACACAGCTCTTTAAGCCCTCATTTTCCTCCACAACCTTTAAAGTGTTATAAAAGACCCACTCCAGCAATCAAACCCCCATTACCTTGCAGCCAACAAGACCTTATTACAGTACGGTATAACAACTGAGTCCACCCACACAGTGATATCCCACTGGGTCACAGCCATTAGCTCCTGCCCTTTGAAGGTTCCAGACCCACAACAATCAAATCCGACACCCCCTCTCTACGGGGGTACAATCAGTGCCCTGTCTCCACAACATTATTTGAGGTAATGTTGCAGTGATTCAGCTGAAAACATCAAATCATTTCAAGCTCTAAAAGAAAATTATAAATGAATCAGTAATGAGTGTGGACATCTGTTTGATTTGTTTTTCTTTCAGATAAGAGAAGCAGAGGCATGAAAAGTTTAAGAAAGATTGGATAGGTCAAGTGTACTCTTCTTCCTATTCTACCAAAAGTAGAGGTGTGGCTATACTCATTAAGAAACTACCCCTGAGTTGACATTTCTAAATCTTATACAGTTGTAGTCAGAAGTTTACATACACCTTAGCCAAATACATTTAAACTCAGTTTTTCACAATTCCTCACATTTAATCCTAGTAAAAATTCCCTGTTTTAGGTCAGTTAGGATCACCACTTTATTTTAAGAATGTGAAAATGTCTGAATAATAGTAGAGAGAATTATTTATTTCAGCTTTTATTTCTTTCATCACATTCCCAGTGGGTCAGAAGTTTACATACGCTCAATTAGTATTTGGTAGCATTGCCTTTAAATTGTTTAACTTGGGTCAAATGTTTCGGGTTGCCCTCCACAAGCTTTCCACAATAAGTTGGGTGAATGTTGGCCCATTCCTCCTGACAGAGCTGGTGTAGAGGTTGGAGGCTGGAGTCAGGTTTGTAGGCCTCCTTGCTCGCACACGCTTTTCAGTTCTGCCCACACATTTTCTATAGGATTGAGGTCAGGGTTTTGTGATGGCCACTCCAATACCTTGACTTTGTTGTCCTTAAGCCACAACTTTGGAAGTATGCTTGGGGTCATTGTCCATTTGGAAGACCCATTTGCGACCAAGCTTAAACTTCCTGACTGATGTCTTGAGATGTTGCTTCAATATATCCACATAATTGTCCTTCCTCATGATGCCATCTATTTTGTGAAGTGCACCAGTCCCTCCTGCAGCAAAGCACCCCCACAGCATGATGCTGCCACCCCGTGTTTCACAGTTGGGATGGTGTTCTTCGGCTTGCAAGCGACCCCCTTTTTCCTCCAAACATAACGATGATCATTATGGCCAAACAGTGATATTTTTGTTTCATCAGACCAGAGGACATTTTCCAAAAAGTACGATCTTTGTCCCCATGTGCAGTTGCAAACCGTAGTCTGGCTTTTTTATGGCAGTTTTGGAGATGTGGCTTCTTCCTTGCTGAGTGGCCTTTCAGGTTATGTCGATATAGGACTCGTTTTACTGTGGATATAGGTACTTTTGTACCTGTTTCCTCCAGCATCTTCACAAGGTCTTTTGCTGTTGTTCTGGGATTGATTTGCACTTTTCACACCAAAGTACGTTCATCTCTAGGAGACAGAACGCGTCTCCTTCCTGAGCGGTATGATGGCTGCGTGGTCCCATGGTGTTTATACTTGCGTACTATTGTTTGTACAGATTAACGTGGTACCTTTAGGCATTTGGAAATTGCTCCCAAGGATGAACCAGACTTGTGGAGGTCTACAAAAAATGTCTGAGGTCTTGGCTGATTTCTTTTGATTTTCCCATGATGTCAAGCAAAGAGGCACTGAGTTTGAAGGTAGGCCTTGAAATACATCCACAGGTACACCTCCAATTGCCTCAAATTATGTCAATTAGCCTATCAGAAGCTTCTAAAGCCATGACATCATTTTCTGTAATTTTCCAAGCTGTTTAAAGGCACAGTCAACTTAGTGTATGTAAACTTCTGACCCACAGGAATTGTGATACAGTGAATTATAAGTGAAATAATCTGTCTGTAAACAATTGTTGTAAAAATGACTTGTGTCATGCACAAAGGAGATGTCCTTACCAATTTGCCAAAACTATAGTTTGTTAACAAGAAATTTGTGGAGTAGTTGAAAAACAAGTTTTAATGACTCCAACCTAAGTGTATGTAAACTTCCGACTTCAACTGTATGTAAGTGGTGTAAAAACTATTCCAAGAAATGTTCAGAGTTGTCGCTTAATGGATAATTTGATAAAGATAAGGTTAACCTCTACGGGATCGGTGTACTGTATACGGGACGGTTGAGCTAACGTGCGCTAATGTGATTAGCATGACTGTTGTATGTAACAGCAAACTTTCCAGGACATAGACATGTCTTATATGGACAGAAAGCTTAAATTATTGTTAATCTAACTGCACTGTCCAATTTACAGTAGCTATTACAGTGAAAAAAAAACATGCTATTGTTTGAGGAGTGCACAACAACAAAAAACGTATCACGGCAACTGGTTTGATACATTCACCTCTGAAGGTAAATAATGTACTTACATTCAGTAATCTTGCTCTGATTTGTCATCCTAAGGGTCCCAGAGATAAAATGTAGCATAGTTTTGTTTGATAAAATCAATTTTTATATTCAAATGTAGGAACTGGGTTCTACAGTTTGAACCCCTGCTGTCTCTGGCTCCACACCCACCCCGCCCGGCCATCTAGATGTGTGAAAGTTAGTGTATAAGCTAATGATCCATCATGTATGACATTCCTGGGAGTGTGTAAACTTACATTTTGTATTACCATATCATTGTTGTATGTTCTCTATAGTTATGCACTTGAAATTGTATCAATTGACCAATTCGGCACATTTGGGCAGACTTGATACAAAATAGTCCAGTATTGCGATGTTTCACTGGATCAATCTGAAACTTTGCACACACACTGCTGCCATCTAGTGGCCAAAATCTAAATTGCACCTAAACTGCAATATTATATTGTGGCCTTTCTCTTGCATTTCAAAGATGATGAAAAAAAAAATGTGTTTGTATTATCTTTCACCAGATCTAAGGTGTTATATTCTCCTACATTAATTTCACATTTCCACAAACTTCAAAGTGTTTCCTTTCAAACGGTATCAAGAATATGCATATCCTTGCTTCAGGTCCTGAGCTACAAGTAGTTAGATTTGGGTATGTCATTTTAGGCGAAAATAGAAAAAAAGGGTCAGATCCTTAAGAGGTTAAAGCATTGTATGACTGTCTAAAGGCTCTATACTTATTCTTATGCAACTGAAATACATGTAGATTCTGGCATGTAGAAAATGTTGTAAGAATCTAACACTACTATGCGAATGTCAACAGAATAGAAGCTAATTTGGCGTCACATGAGCCTGGTCATTATTTATATTTGTGCTTGAGCAATTCCTCTGTTGTTTTTGTTGTCATGACTAATGCCAAACACAACCCAACTAGCCATAAGAGATGTAAACACATCTTTCACATTGTCAGTACAAGTACAGCAAAACTAAAACAAGATAACAAGCACATTTGGTGTTCTCTGTATTTATTATATTTATTTATTTATTTTACTCCCCAAGAGAAGCATAAATATTTTATAGAAGAGAACAGCGGTCTCGTTATTTACAAGATATAATAAATGTCTTACAACTCACAATAAGTGTGTTTCTGTGTTCTGAGGGCTGGGGAGTAACATATATAGAGGAGGAAGAGGGAGAGAGAGGGAGAGAGATATGGAGAAATAGAGAGAAGACAACTACAGTACAATCTTTTAACAGTTGAGTGGACACTGTCCACCTCCATTTTTGATGTCATATGAAGTACCTGAACAGAGTGAAAAAGGTTGTTCCTGTGACATGGTGGCAGACTACAGGTATACTGTGGCAAGCTCTTATATAGGAGACCCTCCTATAGAGGGGATGGAAGAGACAAATACACAAACATGCAGTCAACCAGATAGGCAGTAATTTAGATATCACACACACTAAACACTCACACAAACAACTATTACTAGTTCAGGAGTAAAGGAGAGTACTCCAATGCTTTTATCCAGGTATTAGTCTGTTCTGATTCTGGCGAGAGAGACTATCCACTATTCAGCTATCCATTTCAAATTGCATGGAGATGAAATTATTGACATAAGAGGTACTCCTAACAGACATTTACATTCCATCGACTCTTTTCTTAGCTCAAGTGTTCGCCAAGCATTGGACCAGTGTCACAACCTAGCAGCTGTCATTACAGTGGGCACCTCCCCTTTAAACCCCCCTCATTCTTACCCCATCTCCCATTCTCAGACCACTCAACACAAGGCACTCCTGTAGGGGCAGATAGGAGATTTAAAGGGGGGGACTATGACTGACTGACATTGCATCCAGCAGTAACCCTCTCTAACCCACTGATCCAGGAGAATGAATCCTGTACAAAACCCCTCACACCTGGAGGGGAGCCTGCTCCTTATTGGTCGCCACACACCTCAGTCGACGTAATCAACCAGATCACATCCATATGAGAGGCGGGGTTACCCCTTTAAATGCCCCCACCTGCAGTCATTAGTCCTCTTTCAACCATACCAGCAAGGAACCCAAGATATGTGTTTATTGACTAAGTATTGCAAGAATGTGGTGTGAAAATTCTCTTTAGCATGGTTGTAAATGTAACATAGACACTGAGTGTACAAAACATTAAGAAAGCCTGCTCTTTCCATGACAGACTGACCAGGTGAATCCAGCTGAAAGCTGAAATCCACTTCAATCAGTGTAGATGAAGGGGAGGAGACAGGTTAAATAATTATTTTTAAGCCTTGAGACATGGATTGTGTATGCATGCCATTAGGAAGGTGCAATTCAATATTAGGAAGGTGTTCTTAATGTTTGTACACTGTGTAGTTTGTATTTATCTCTTAACTAAGTGTTTAATTGATGGCTAATTGTATAGCATGCTCTTGCAGACATACCCATTGCGTTGCCTCCTACCCAGACTTGTAACTATTTTTCAAAGTGGAATTAGCTGTACCTTCAGACCCCAATTTCCAGTAAATAGATATAGAAATACCACTCTCTCCCAGAAAAGAGCAAGGTTGGGGGTTTGTGCATTATAAGTAGTGCTATGCATTGTGGGAGCTGAGGGAGAGAGGTGGGTGGGCAGAGGTGTGAAGAGAAAGTAACCAAAACCCAACCAAAAAAATAATAATACTGGACTAATCTGGAGGAGCGCCCCCAGTGTCTGATCTGATAAGTGTGCTTGAATAAACAGACTAGCCACAGTAGGAAGCCCTGACACACATAACAAAACAGAGTGATGAAAGTAGATTAGGAGAGCTACCTGCCAAGACGCCTAGTACAGGTAACTGCCAAGACGCCTAGTCACTTTACCCGGTCTTCATGTACATGTCTACCTCATGCCTTGTACCTCTGCACATTGATCTGGTACTCCCTGTATCTAGCTCCATTCTTGTATTATATTTTATTCCTCATTACTATTTTTTTTATCTCTGCATCATTGGGAAAGGCTCGTAAGCAAGCATTTCACAGCAAAGTCTACACCAGTTGTTTTTGGCGCAAGTGACAAATAACATTTGATTTGATTTCAAATAAAGGAAACGCCAACAAAGTGTCTTAATAGGGCATTGGGCAACCACGAGCCGCCAGAACAGCTTCAATGCGTCTTGAAATAGATTCTACAAGTGTCTAGAACTCTATTGGAGGGATGCTACGCCATTTTTCCATGAGAAATTCCATAATTTGGTGTTTTGTTGATGGTGACGGAAAACGCTGTCTCAGGTGCCGCTCCAGAATCTCCCCTAAGTGTTCAATTGGGTTGAGATCTGTTGACAGATAGACACACCATTTAAACCTCCTATGCTTCTTTGAGACCCCTCTTTCAAAGTCACTGAGATCTCTTCTAGACATGGTAGCCAAAATAATGGGCAACCGGGCATTTTTATACATGACCCTAAGCATGACGGGATGTTAATTGCTTGATTAGCTCAGGAACCACACCTGTGTGGAAGCACCTGCTTTTAATATACTTTGTATCCTAGCCTGATGACTCACACTAAATTATTCTGCTGCTCTGTCGTTCGCTACATATTACAGTCAGACTGACATCATTAAAGTAATTTGTGGTGACAAGGGGTATTGTACAAAACAAAGGAATCAGCGATTGGATCGTCTCTAACCAATCAGAGTATGAAAGTCAATTACATTTTCAAACCGCCACTTTACACACGTGTGTTCTGGCTCTGGCCCAACTCATCGGTTTCTGGACCAATGAGACGGCCCTGAATGTGTTCGCATTTGGAGAAGGGTAGGGAAGGTACTCATATCCAGACTCATTGCGGAGAAGAAACTAACGTCCGTGGGTGCATTTGTATCCCTCATTTACTCAGTTTCCTTTAATTTGGCAGTTACCTGTATGTGTGTGTGTATTTTGGAGTCTTGCCACAGAGAGAGAGAGAGAAACAGAACTAACAGAGAGGAGTTGGTGGGCTGTGTTGTATTGGAGTATTCTCTCAGTAGTGAGAGGCTCTTCTTGCTGTTCAAGGGGTGGGGTGTCGGGGTTCAGATGGGGTCGTAGGGTCAAGGGGCGTGGCTTAGAGTGGAAGCTGGAAAGAGATGTCAACATGAGCCTCCTGAGCCAGCGACACAATTTCAGAAAGCTTTACAACCTGCAAAGAGAGGAAACAGAGAGGAGGAGAGAGAGAAAAGTTTAAACACAAGCACAGCAGCAGGGTGAGTTGTCTCATTTAAAAACAGACAAAAACACTAAAAGTGAATAGTTTTAATTGCGGGGGGTTGTAACTGCCTCAGGGTGGTCATGCCAAGCTGCCATTGTGCTGGCTAACTGATACTTGTCTCTTTGGGGAGTAGAACACTCTAAAAACAAAGGAGAGCGAGTGGAGAGATGGTGAGAGTCAGTGAGAGCCAATCCAGACTAGTGGTAGAGGGAAAGATAGATGGAGGGGAGAGATAAGAGGAAGGGGGCCTCTGCTCTGACTCAATGTCACTGCTGCTAGCTCTGCCAGAAGTCAAAGCCATAAAACTCAGGCAGTGTCACTTCAGCCAGTCAGCTGCGTTTAAACTGTCACTATACCCTGACGGTGTCAATTGACACACACCGCGCGCACACACACACACAACCTACCCTGCTGGTGCCCCTTGTCTCACACACATGTTTACACATTGCCCTCAGATAGACCTCATTGCTCTTGACCCTCACAAACGGTGCCTGACATACCTTTTCACATTCACACACTTCACATAGACCTAGTGTACCACACACACACACCACCCTCCATAACCCAGACAGGGTGCTTAGAGGGGTAGAGGTAGAGAAAGGGAGAGAGGTGTGTGTGTACCATTCTAGCTGCCTCGTCCAGATCGTCACAGGCCAGGAGCTTCAGTGGGCTAGCGGCGATCAGAGCTTTGGCATCGTCCACTCTGGATCCTGAAACACAGCAGAGCAGCAGTCCCTCTTTAGCCTCGATCTTTTAGAAAGCACTTTGGTTCTCTTTTATATAGCTTTTTATCTGCACTATTAGTGAGTTAAACTCATCAATTGCATAATTTCAGTCCTATTATATTTCCCAAACATGAATGATGGCGTTTGGTATACTGTAAATGTGGTCTAGATTACATTTTATATTAGAGTAGGTGATTATTCTTGTTATGGACATTTGTCGTGCAGCATTGCACACATACAAGTAGAATGACCTTCAATATACATGCAAGGCATGAATGCAGGCGACTGAACAAACCATAGGCTAGATCATTGGAATAATAACCCTGCATCATGATTACAAAAGCATTCCATCAAAATAGCAGACTAAATAAATTAGAAGTTCATTATAAGTAACTAAACCATTTGTGAAGGCAATCATTTTAGTCCAATTACATCTAGTTTATGAGTGATTGAGTTCTGTATAACTTCACACATTCTATACATCCCTGTGTGTTTCAAAACGTGCCCAGAAGGGAGAGGCTGGAATAAGGCTGGGAGCTACAGGGTCCCACAGCGCTGGTTGTGTGCATGCATGCGTGTGTGTGTGTGTGTGTGTGTTAGGGCTGGGAATTATACGATACAATATTATCGTGATACTTAGGTGCCGATATGATATGTATTGCAATTCTCACGATTCTATATTTATTGCGATTCAATACTATGATTTTATTCCGATTCGATATTCCAAACATATTGCTCACCATATGTCTGCTGCAGAGAGACAAGAGAGCCATGTGAAAACGAGTTTATCAGTCATGGAAATAAAGGTGCTGAAAACAAATTGGTACCTTATTTAAAAAGAAGATAGAGAACAAGCTATGAAGGAAAAATACTGCAGTTCTGGTGCAGGCACAGCCAACTAGCAAGAAAAATAATATTGCGATAGTGAAAACGATATTGTAAAAAATAATATCCCGATATGCAACTGTATCTATTTTTTGTCCCCCATCACTAGTGTGTGTGTGGGGAAGTATTAGAAGACCCTAATCCTGACAGACTGCTTGCTCTTTGACCTTTAAAAGGCCACGCTCCACTGTCGTCCCCTCCCTCTCTCCCAGCCCAGTGTGTGTGTGTTTGTGTATGTATGCCAAAATGGCAGTGCAGTAGCCTATGACTACATAACAAAGCTAAAATAGTTTTCACTGTAATTACCACAGGGTGGTCTTGCCAAGCTGCTATTGTGCTGGCTACCTGATGCTTGACTGTATAAGGGAGGTCAGTCTCACCTTGTAACCGCACCACAATGGGGATCTTCAGGTCCAAGTCTGTGACAGCCATGATGATGCCCTGAGCGATGATGTCACACCTCATGATGCCACCGAAGATGTTCACAAGGATGGCCTGCACCTGAGGACCACAAACAAAAGACGTTAACCATGAAAGCATGACCGAAGATATTGACCATAGAAACAAGACCAAATACAAAGCAATCACAAATCCATACAGGAACAATAACAAAACCAAACCTAAAAACTCCTATAAAATCAGCATCACACTGTAAATGTAATGTGTATTATAAAACTATAGTGGTTTAAATGAACACTTATAAATACAACACCATTACTGTGGCTCCAAACCCCCAGTGGATAATAAACCACAGACGCCATTAGGACCACACTAAGCAGGTGTCAACACAGAGACAGTGATAGGAAATTAGCCACAAATCTCCCATGAGAGAGCTTTTAACCATCTATCAAAAACCTACTCGCACCCATCAATGAATGAATCACTAACTGTATGTCACACAGCAGGTGAGAACCCTCCCTGTACTCTCATAGGTGTTCCCTCTAAAGTCCTCCTCCATTAAAAATCCCCCAGATAAATGTCACCCCATTTTTTTTTTCTTTCACCTTTATTTAACCAGGTAAGCCAGTTGAGAACATGTTCTCATTTACAACTGCGACCTGGCCAAGATAAAGCAAAGCAGTGTGATAAAAACAACAACAGAGTTACATATGGGGTAAACAAAACATAAAGTCAAAAATACAGAAAATATATATACAGTGTGGTCGAATGTAGTAAGTTATGGAGGTAAGAAAATAAATAAATAGGCCATAGTGCAAAATAGTTACAATTTCGTAATTAACACTGATGATAGATGTGTAAAAGATGATGTGCAAATAGAGATACTGGGGTGCAAATTAGCAAAATAAATAACAATATGGGGATGAGGTAGTTTGGGCTAATTTCAGAATGTCTGTGTACAGGTGCAGTGAACGGTAAGCTGCTCTGACAACTGACGCTTAAAGTTAGTGAGGGAGATAAGAGTCTCCAGCTTCAGAGATTTTTGCAGTTAGTTCCAGTCATTGGCAGCAGAGAACTGGAAGGAATGGCGGCCAAAGGAGGTGTTGGCTTTGGGGATGACCAGTGAGATATACCTGCTGGAGCGCAGACTACGGGTGGGTGTTGCTATGGTGACCAGTGAGCTAAGATAAGACGGGGATTTGCCTAGCAGTGATTTATAGATGACCTGGAGCCAGTGGGTTTGGCGACGAATATGTAGTGAGGGCCAGCCAACAAGAGCGTACAGGTCACAATGGTGGGTAGTATATGGGGCTTTGGTGACAAAACGGATGTCACTGTGATAGACTACATCCAATTTGCTGAGAAGAGTGTTGGAGGCTATTTTGTAAATGACATTGCCGAAGTCAAGGATCGGTAGGATAGTCAGTTTTACGAGGGCATGTTTGGCAGCATGAGTGAAGGAGGCTTTGTTGCGAAATAGGAAGACGATTCTAGATCTAACTTTTGATTGGAGATGCTTAACGTGAGTCTGGAAGGAGAGTTTACAGTCTAACCAGACACCTAGGTATTTGTAGTTGTCCACATACTCTAGGTCAGACCCGCCGAGAGTAGTGATTCTAGTCGGGTGGGCGGGTGCAAACAGCGTTCGGTTGAAGAGCATGCATTTAGTTTTACTAGTGTTTAAGAGCAGTTGGAGGCTACGGAAGGAGTGTTGTATGGCGTTGAAGCTCGTTTGGAGGTTTGTTAACACAGTGTCCAATGAAGGGCCCATAGGTTCCACCAGTAGTAAAGCCCACCCCCAAAGTGAGCTCTCCTGCTGATATCTTCAGGTAACTCCAGCAATGTCTGTCAAAAGATGCACCTACTAACTAGGGGATGCATGTACTGAAAAGTTACTTTATACAACCGTAACCTTCCTGAAGATCCAAACATCAGGAATTCCTAATTAATCCCTACCCCTAACTCCATCAAAACATCAATAGCATCAACTGCAGGCTGCTCATGATCCAGATACCCAGCCGTCCCGTTCCAGTTGGGGTTAGAGGTCAGGGTGAAGGACTGTGGAACATGACATCTGTGCCTATTGGTGCCACAGTGAGAAGTGTGTGCCTACTGCAGCTTAATGCTTCTTCAAAGACAACCAGAGATGATAGGTGTGTCCCCCACTCCCAGTCCTTACCTTCCTGTCAGACGTGATGAGTTTGAAGGCCTCCATCACCTGGTGGGCTGTAGCTCCGCCCCCCACGTCCAGGAAGTTGGCGGGCGTGCCACCATGCAGCTTGATGATGTCCATGGTGGCCATGGCAAGACCAGCCCCGTTCACTACACACACACAGAGAATATAGAGTGAATACACAAGAAACAAAGATTTCTATCACTACTGCTACTACAAAGCTAGGTGTGTGGTGCTGTGAACCAGTGGTGGGTGTGTTGTGGCGCTCACCCAGACAGCCGATGGATCCGTCCAGGCCAATGTAGTTGAGGTCAGCCTTGGCTGCCTGTCGGTCCCTGGCGTCCTCCTGGGTCCAGTCCTGCATGTCAAACACCTTCTTCTGGCGATACGCTGCATTCGAGTCAAAGTTGATCTTGGCGTCCATGCACATCACTGTCAGAGGGACACACAGGAGACAGAGGCTGAGCCCAAGATGGCTGACATCATCGTTGGGCGACAAACCCAATGACCCTGTAACTTCTTTACGACACAGCCAGTGGCAGATGTCCGTTTATACTTTGAGGGGACATTTTCCAATGCCTGGTCCAAGGTGCAACAGAGTATCTATACTGAACAAAAATATAAAACACAACATGCAACAATTTCTAAGATTTTACTGAGTTACAGTTCATGTAAGGAAATCAGTCAATTGAAATAAATTCATTAGGCCCTAATCTATGGATTTCACATTACTGGGAATACAGATATGCATCTGTTGGACACAGATACCTTAAAAAAAGGTAGGGCCTTGGATCAGAAAATCAGTCAGTATCTGGTGTGACCACCATTTGCCTCATGCAGCGCGACATCTCCTTCGCATAGAGTTGATCAGGCAGTTGATTGTGGCCGGTGGAATGTTGTCCCACTCCTCTTCAATGGCTGTTTAAAGTTGCTTGATATTGGCGGGAACTGGAACACGCTGTCGTACATGTCAATCCAGAGCATCCCAAACATGCTAAATGGGTGACTTGTCTGGTGAGTATGCAGGTCATGGAAGAACTGGGGCATTTTCAGCTTCCAGGAATTGTGTACAGATCCTTGCGACATGGGCCCATGCAGAAACATGAGGTGATGGCGGCGGATGAATGGCACAACAATGGGCCTCAGGGGCTCGTCACGGTATCTCTGTGCATTCAAATTGCCATCGTTAAAATGCAATTGAGTTTGTTGTCCGTAGCTTATGCCTGCCCATACCATAACCCCACCACCACCTCTGTTCACAACGTTGGCATAAGCAAACCGCTCACCCACACGACTGCATTATGCTGTGTGACAAAACGACACATTTTAGAGTAGCCATTTATTGTCCCCAGCACAAGGTGCACCTGTGTAATGATTAGGGCTGACCCCATTTAGTCGACTTGTCGATTGTTTGGTCGATAGGCTGTTGGTCGACTGAGACTTCTTTAGTCGAGCAGTAGCAAAATACATTTAGAAAAATCATGGTGTGGCTTTATAAATCATCCATATACACTACCAGTCAAAAGTTTATACACACCTACTCATTCAAGGGTTTTTCTTTATTTTTACATTGTAGAATAATAGTGAAGACATCAAAACTATTAAATAACACATATGGAATCCTGTAGTAACCAAAAAAGTGTTCAAACAAATCAAAATATATTTTATATTTGAGATTCTTCAAATAGCCACCCTTTGCCTTTATGACAGCTTTGCACACTCTTGGCATTCTCTCAACCAGCTTCATGAGGTAGTCACCTGGAATGCATTTCAATGAACAGGTGTACCTTCTTAAAAGTTAAGAAATTCCACAAATTAATGTGTTTGAGCCAATCAGTTGTGTTGTGACAAGGTAGGGGTGGTATACACAAGATAGCCCTATTTGGTAAAAGACCAAGCTCAAATAAGCAAAGAGAAACAACAGTCCATCATTACTTTAAGACATGAAGGTCGGTCAATATGGAACATTTCAAGAACTTTGAAAGTTTCTTCAAGTGCAGTCGCAAAAATCATCAAGGGCTATGATGAAACTGGCTCTCATGAGGACTGCCACAGGAATGGAAGACCCAGAGTTACCTAGGCTGCAGAGGATGAGTTCATTAGAGTTACCAGCCTCAGAAATTGCAGCACAAATAAATGCTTCACAGAGTTCAAGTAACAGGTACATCTCAACATCAGCTGTTCAGATGGGACTGTGTGAATCAGGCCTTCGTGGTCGAATTGCTGCAAAGAAACCACTACTAAAAGGACACCAATAAGAAGATGAGACCTGCTTGGGCCAAGAAACACGAGCAATGGAGATTAGACCGGTGGGAATTTGTCCTTTGGTCTGGAGTCCAAATTGAGATTTTTGGTTCCAACTGCCGTGTCTTTGTGAGACGGTGTGGGTGAACGGATGATCTCCGCATGTGTAGTTCCCACCGTAAAGCATGGAGGAGGAGGTGTTATGGTGTGGGGGTGCTTTGCTGGTGACACTGTCTGTGATTTATTTAGAATTCAAGGCACACTTAACCAGCATGGCTACCACATCATTCTACAGCGATACGCCATCCCATCTGCTTTGGGCTTAGTGGGACTATCATTTGTTTTTCAACAGGACAATGACCCAACACACCTCCAGGCTGTGTAAGGGCTATTTTACCAAGAAGGAGAGTGATGGAGTGCTGCATCAGATGATCTGGCCTCCACAATCCCCCGACCTCAACACAATTGAGATGGTTTGGGATGAGTCGGACGGCAGAGTGAAGGAAAAGCAGCCAACAAGTGCTCAGCATATGTGGGAACTCCTTCAAGACTGTTGGAAAAGCAATCCAGGTGAAGCTGTTTGAGAGAATGCCAAGAGTGTGCGAAGCTGTCATAAAGGCAAAGGGTGGCTATTTAAAAAATCTCAAATATAAAATATATTTTAATTTGTTTAACACTTTCTGGTTACTACATGATTCCATATGTATTATGTCATAGTTTTGATGTCTTCACTATTATTCTACAATGTAGAAAATAGTCAAAATAAAGAAAAACCCTTGAATGAGTAGGTGTCCAAACTTTTGACTGGTACTGTAGATCTACAGAAATAAGACAGATCCTGCTTCTGTTGCCTGTTTGAGTGTTTGTTTAATAGCCTACTGATTCCGTGAGCACCAAGCATCACAGCCACATGTCGTTAGACCAGCCTCTCTGGTATTATTTATAATTGATTTAGTGTTATTTACACGGTTCCAAATTATCAGAAAAATTATATTTATAATAATAACCCTAATTTTCCCTTGATCTCCTTATTGTTATTATTACTATTATTATGATCATCATTATAATAATAAGTAATGTCATTAGTAGGCTTAGTATAGCAGCCTTGTATAACCACCATCGAGCTGTAGGCCTAAGAGCGCATACTGTTTAGTTTTAATACCATAACTTACTTAGGCCTATATTTCAATTTAAATAGGCTACTGTATCAATCAATAATTTATTTGTTCCTGTCATTTTAGTTTAAAAATAAAATAACAAAATCGACCATTGAATAATTAGCGTAAACAATAAATAGGCCTAAACCGTTCCATTTCGGAAATCGCATTCACAACTGTTTTTAGTCTTTGCTGTAATAAAGGCTTTACAACAGACTCTCTGGTACGCTTATAATTTACTGTTGTTTACATTGTTCTAAACGGTCAGAAAAATTATATTCTAATCTAACAGCACCTGTTTGGCACACATAGTATGGACGCAGCGCTTGCTCCTTACCTTCTTTTTCTTGATCTCCAGTATTTTCCACAACTAGTCACATTCCACATATCTGACTTCCCGTCTACCTCCTGAGCAACCAGTAAACATTCCCCATTTTGAGTTTATTTGTCACGTCCTCTGCATCCATTTTGCTGTCACATATGTTACAGTGTTCAGAGTTTGTTATAACCAATTTATTGATGTGATTATGATATGCTATAGGTCACGCCCTATTGGCGATGCATACATGTGTCACGTAAAGAGAGCAAGGAATGAGGGAATAGGGAATGTTTTTCCTAAACAAATTAGGGTTAGAAATGGCTATAATTATGTTGCAGCTTCAGCAACACGGACAGCGTGATACACACTGCTGATGTTCTGTGGTGGTCGCTGCAGCAGGGAGGAGAGAGAGACAACGGGTGCTAGTCACACAGTCACTCGCTGTCTTTTTTAACACAGAAAGTCTGAGCCAGGCCCGGCACAATCAAATCAATAGCGGTTGGACTCCCTCTAGTAATTTGTGTGTCTTAATTATTTCATTAAACCATGTGCTTAAAGCATCAGACAAGCTCAGTGCATATAGTTGATTTGATTAAAACACATAAGATGTGTCTATATATGGAAAAATACACCTTTTAACGTTTCAACCAATCGATTGGTCAAAATAACTCTTGGTCAACTAAGATTATTTTTTAGTCGGGGACAGCCCTAGTAATGATCATGCTGTTTAATCAGCTTCTTGATATGCCACACCTGTCAGGTGGATGGACTATCTTGGCAAAGGAGAAATTGTCACCAACAGGGATGTAAACAAATTTATGCACAACATTTGAGAGAAATAAGCTTTTTATGCATATGGACAATTTCTGGGATCTTTTATTTCCGCTCATGAAACCAACACTTTACATGTTGCGTTTATATTTTTGTTGAGTATAGTTCTGTGACATAGCTTTACTGTGTAACCTTGGTTGGCTGTACTGTACATGTCAAGGACATATCTGGGTTGGTGACAGATAAGACAGAGACCACTACAGATGTTTGCTGATGTAGTAGGGTCAAAGGGCCAGCATAGGCTATTCCTGCTGTCAATCAACACTCCTGGTATGTATGGGGTTGGTCAAGTCAGCCCATAACCACAAGATCATTCAAAGTATATATCAGCACTGGAACGACTTACATTTCAAAGTTAAAATAGGGCCTCATATGTTACCCTTATCAGCCACCATACTCTACCATGTATGGCTATGATGTTGAAGACGGTTGGTTGTGCAATAACACCATCATTCCTTCAGTACTATGGGGTTTAGCTGCCTAATTGGCCCATCAGTTAAAAGTGCAGTGATTCACACTAGGGTTTTTCACTGGGAGTGCGTTAATGAGAATGATTGACAGTGAGTCATAGATCAATGGGAGAAGCCTTCAACCAAGCATTTAACACTGACTGGCAACACGCTCTCACCCAGCTCTTAACACTGGCGTGAATAACAACATCACTGGGAACGAAAAGCAAGTGTGTGTACCCTGGCCAGAGGCGTCCTCCACCATGGGGTTGATCTCCAGCATGGAGGCGTCGTACTTCATGAAGACGTTGTAGAGCTTGATTATGTTAGCAGCTGCGTCGTCGATCAGAGCAGCAGGGAAGCCCATCTTTGTGGCAATCTGGAGAGAGAGAGAAGATAGAGGGAGCGAAAGAAAGAAATGTATCAATATCAGTTCTTCAATCTACAGTGTTTCTGTAATTTCTTTCTACTTTAGCAACATTTACAAATCTATTACCAGCTTGTAAAACACTCTTGAATTCAATTGAAGGTAAGAGGAGTTGAAGGAGAGGAGGAACGCCTGACAATGAGGGGTAGAGTGAATGTGAGAGAGACGTTGTCAGGTCATGGTAACATTGCAAGCATTCTAAGTGACATGTAGTGCGTGAGTTGGCATGTTGAGTGAGCATGTCGAAGTAAAAACCTGACTTTTAAAGATATTACACTGTGTGAGGGGACATGCCTAACTAATAAGGTTCTGAGGCCCTTGTCTTTAGAGAGAAACTCAAGACAGACCTAATATGAATATAAATGTTGCCGCAAGTCGTTTGTTTAAACGTGTACCAAAATAGCTTTAAATTCAGGTCGAGTATTGTTTATTTCCCAGAATGTGTAGTGTTTCCTGTGATCTAAGAGACAAAGACAAATCAAGAGGTATTTTTACAACCCGATCTCAAATGTACCGAAACAGCTTGTTCCATCTTGATTCCCTCCATTATGTCAATTGGCTCCTTCACGATGGCGTCGGGATTCTCCGCTGCCACATCCTCGATGTTCACGCCCCCCTGAGAGCTGCCAATCAACACGGGGCCCTGTTCAGAGGGAGGGGCCGAGAGATTATGAGTACCAATCATTTTACACATTAATTGAGTGGCAATCATACTCAAAAATAGCAAACGAATGGAACATAGGTCTCACAGCAAATCAAATTGGTTTTGTCACATGCTTCGTAAACAACGGGTGTAGACCAACAGTGAAATGCTTGCTTACGGGCCCTTCCCAACAATGCAGAGAGAAAAATATAAAATAATAACACGAGGAATAAATACACAATGAGTAACGATAACTTGGCTATATACATGGGGTACCAGTACCGAGGAACGAGGTAATTGAGGTAAATACAGTTGAGGTCGGAAGTTTACATACAGTGGGGAAAAAAAGTATTTAGTCAGCCACCAATTGTGCAAGTTCTCCCACTTAAAAAGATGAGAGAGGCCTGTACTTTTCATCATAGGTACACGTCAACTATAACAGACAAATTGAGAAAAGAAAATCCAGAAAATTACATTGTAGGATTTTTTATGAATTTCTTTGCAAATTATGGTGGAAAATAAGTATTTGGTCAATAACAAAAGTTTTTCAATACTTTGTTAAATACCCTTTGTTGGCAATGACACAGGTCAAACGTTTTCTGTAAGTCTTCACAAGGTTTTCACAAACTGTTGCTGGTATTTTGGCCCATTCCTCCATGCAGATCTCCTCTAGAGCAGTGATGTTTTGGGGCTGTCGCTGGGCAACACAGACTTTCAGCTCCCTCCAAAGATTTTCTATGGGGTTGAGATCTGGAGACTGGCTAGGCCACTCCAGGACCTTGAAATGCTTCTTACGAAGCCACTCCTTCGTTGCCCGGGCAGTGTGTTTGGGATCATTGTCATGCTGAAAGACCCAGCCACGTTTCATCTTCAATGCCCTTGCTGATGGAAGGAGGTTTTCACTCAAAATCTCACGATACATGGCCCCATTCATTCTTTCCTTTACACAGATCAGTCGTCCTGGTCCCTTTGCAGAAAAACAGCCCCAAAGCATGATGTTTCCACCCCCATGCTTCACAGTAGGTATGGTGTTCTTTGGATGCAACTCAGCATTCTTTGTCCTCCAAACACGACGAGTTGAGTTTTTACCAAAAAGTTTTATTTTGGTTTCATCTGACCATATGACATTCTCCCAATCCTCTTCTGGATCATCCAAATGCACTCTAGCAAACTTCATACGGGCCTGGCTTAAGCAGGGGGACACGTCTGGCACTGCAGGATTTGAGACCCTGGCGGCGTAGTGTGTTACTGATGGTAGGCTTTGTTACTTTGGTCCCAGCTCTCTGCAGGTCATTCACTAGGTCCCCCCGTGTGGTTCTGTGATTTTTGCTCACCGTTCTTGTGATCATTTTGACCCCACGGGGTGAGATCTTGCGTGGAGCCCCAGATCGAGGGAGATTATCAGTGGTCTTGTATGTCTTCCATTTCCTAATAATTGCTCCCACAGTTGATTTCTTTAAACCAAGCTGCTTACCTATTGCAGATTCAGTCTTCCCAGCCTGGTGCAGGTCTACAATTTTGTTTCTGGTGTCCTTTGACAGCTCTTTGGTCTTGGCCATAGTGGAGTTTGGAGTGTGACTGTTTGAGGTTGTGGACAGGTGTCTTTTATACTGATAACAAGTTCAAACAGGTGCCATTAATACAGCTAACCAGTGGAGGACAGAGGAGCCTCTTAAAGAAGAATTTACATGTCTGTGAGAGCCAGAAATCTTGCTTGTTTGTAGGTGACCAAATACTTATTTTCCACCATCATTTGCAAATAAATTCATTAAAAATCCTACAATGTGATTTTCTGGATTTTTTTTCCTCATTTTGTCTGTCATAGTTGACGTGTACCTATGATGAAAATTACAGGCCTCTCTCATCTTTTTAAGTGGGAGAACTTGCACAATTGGTGGCTGACTAAATACTTTTTTTCCCCACTGTACACCTTAGCCAAATACATTTAAACTCAGTTTTTCACAATTCCTGACATTTAATCCTAGTAAAAATTCGCTGTTTTAGGTCAGTTAGGATCACCACTTTATTTTAAGAAAGTGAAATGTCAGAATAATAGTAGAGAGAATGATTTATTTCAGCTTTAATTTCTTTCAGCACATTCCCAGTGGGTCAGAAGTTTACATACACTCAATTAGTATTTGGTAGCATTGCCTTTAAATTGTTTAACTTGGGTCAAATGTTTCGGGTAGCCTTCCACAAGTTGGGTGAATTTTGACCCATTCCTCCTGACAGAGCTGGTGTAACTGAGTCAGGTTTGTAGGCCTCCTTGCTCGCACACGCTTTTTCAATTCTGCCCACAAATTTTCTATAGGATTGAGGTCAGGGCTTTGTGATGGCCACTCCAATACCTTGACTTTGTTGTCCTTAAGCCATTTTGCCACAACTTTGGAAGTATGCTTTGGGTCATTGTCCATTTGGAAGACCCATTTGCGACCAAGTTTTAACTTCCTGACTTGAGATGTTGCTTCAATATATCCACATCATTTTCCTTCCTCATGATGCCATTTATTTAGTGAAGTGCACCAGTCCTGCAGCAAAGCACCCCCACAGCATGATGCTGCCACCCCTGTGCTTCACGGTTGGGATGGTGTTCTTTGGCTTGCAAGCATCCCCCTTTTTCCTCCAAACATAACGATGGTATGAAAAAAAAAAAGATGTATGCACTCACTTACTATAAATCGCTCTGGATAAGAGCGTCTGCTAAATGACTAAAATGTAAATGTCATTATGGCCAAATAGTTCTATTTTTGTTTCATCAGACCAGAGGACATTTCTCCAAAAAGTACGATCTTTGTCCCCATGTGGAGTTGCAAACCGTAGTCTGGCTTTTTTATGGCGGTTTTGGAGCAGTGGCTTCTTCCTTGCTGAGCTGCCTTTCAGGTTATGTCGATATAGGACTCGTTTTACTGTGGATATAGATACTTTTGTACCCGTTTCCTCCAGCATCTTCACAAGGTCCTTTGCTGTTGTTCTGGGCTTGATTTGTACTTTTCGAACCAAAGTACGTTCATCTCTAGGAGACAGAACGCGTCTCCTTCCTGAGCAGTATGATGGCTGCGTAGTCCCATGGTGTTTATACTTGCGTACTATTGTTTGTACAGATGAACGTGGTACCTTCAGGCCTTTGGAAATTGCTCCCAAGGATGAACCAGACTTGTAGAGGTCTACAATTCTTTTCTGAGGTCTTTTGATTTTCCCATGATGTCAAGCAAAGAGGCACTGATTTTGAAGGTAGGCCTTGAAGTACATCCACAGGTACACCTCCAATTGACTCAAATGATGTCAATTAGCCTATCAGAAGCTTCTAAAGCCATGACATCATTTTCTGGAATTTTCCAAGCTGTTTAAAAGGCACAGTCAACTTAGTGTATGTAAACTTCTGTGATACAGTGAATTAATTATAAGTTAAATAATCTGTCTGTAAACAATTGTTGGAAAAAGTACTTGTGTCATGCACAAAGTAGATGTCCTAACCAACTTGCCAAAACTATAGTTTGTTAACAAGAAATGTGGCGTGGTTGAAAAACGAGTTTTAATGACTCCAACCTAAGTGTATGTAAACTTCCGACTTCACATGTATGTACATATATGTAGGGATAAAGTGACTACGCAACTGGATAGATAATAAAAAGCAGCAGCAGCATATGTGATGAGTCAAAAGAGTTGTGCAAAAAGGGTCAATGCAGATATTAAATAGTTAACCTAATAGTAGCTGGGCTATCATAAATAAAATTAACAAACGATTGAATTGATCCATTGGTCTTCAAATTCTCAATGACAACTGATGTCTCATCCTTTTGAGAGAACAGAACTACAACTGCATACAGCTGGACAACCAAGTCCCATGGAGCACACGCATTTCCAACATGTCCATGGCAATGTCCTTTACCACTACGCCATCTAGTGGTACCATCAAACACAACACTTTCAACATTCGAAATCAAGAATAACACAGCTGCCCAATTTGTCAAATTTGACGGCCTGACCCAGAATGGCGGAGCGTGATTTGTCAGCTGTTGTCACCAGAGAGGCGTGAAAGGGCGGGAATGACCTCACCTGAAAGGATCTCTCCATGGTGATGGCGAAGTAGTACTCCCTGCGGGGGTACCTGCGCTCACAGATGAAAACCTGGTTACAGATACGGCCCTGCTCGCCTGTCTGCTTGGTGTACAGCTTACGACCAATCATCTGAGAGGAGATGTCCCGGGCCTCCTCTGGCCTGTAGGAGAGTGGAAGAGAGACAGAAGAATTTACACATTGCCACATTCAGACAAGAGTAGAAATGTGGGTGCAGTTTGAGAGGAGATGTCTCTGACACTCACGAGTAGACAATCTTCACTCCTCCCTTCAGACCTCCCTCGAAGGTGCCTTTGCCTCGGCCTCCAGCCAACACCTGAGCCTTCACCACCAGATCCTTGGTGCCTAAGACACACACACACAGAGGGAGAGAGAGCGAGACCGTAACAGTTACAGGACATGCCCAACATTCCACTGCCATTTACACACACACACCGATAATAATGCAGACGTACAAACTGCACAAAACATTGTCAGTGCAAACACTATCTAACACAACCTTCCTAGCAAAGGCATGCACTCATGGCCCTAAATGACTAGGCTACTTCTGGACATTGTCAAGTTAATCTGTATCCACAACCAGAAAACTATGTGTTAGCATCAAGTAAGCTACATAGTGAATGGAGACATTGTTCTACATCATGTTTAGCCATACTCATTACCACAGAGGAATTCAGTAGGGCAGAGATGGTGACTGCGCAATTCAATTTAACTTTATTGATCTAGTACAGTAACATATTAACAAAGTTAGACAACAATACACTATTACAGTTAGTTACAGAGAGTAGGCTACCTAAAAATGACATGCCTAAAACCTCTATGTAAACACTTCAGGACTACAGTCTGAATCAAATTAAACGATTATCCCTAGTCCAGAGCAATGCCATTTATCAAAAAGGCTAGTCCAAGAGTAGGGTTGAATGCTGTAACAGAATAAAACAATTAATAAAAGTCCCATGATGGTAGTGACTGCCCATTACTGCTTATCACTTATTAACCATTGTTTATTCACATTACTAAAAATAAAATCTTAATTGTTGTATATATTACATTTGTTTTATTTGATGACTTTATTATTTAATTCCAAGTCATCATCTCATCTCTATAGAGCTGCTGCCTATGCTGTCTGACAAAATCACTATTTTAGTAGTTCTTCAAAGTAAATAAGGCATACTTTTATGACAGCTGAATACCAACTATCAATCACTTAGATCATGTATTTTCAGGTAGAGATACTGTATCTTGCGAAGCAACTATTCTCTATCGCGCATTCATCTCTTTTCTCTCTCTCTGTCTGCCCCACAATAACCTAACATAGCAGGCGTAAAAGAAACCCACAGATCGGACAAGTAGGCACCCAATGGATTACAGTCATTGTAGTTGTTGTTTAAAAAACGAACAATATCAGACATTCTGGTTAATCGCTCAGCACTTTTGCTCCGTCAAACAACAATGAATAGGCCTATTGTATTTAGAACACACTACTCACTCACTACTACCTGGTCTGACATCAAAATCAAATGTTATTTGTCACATGCACTGAAAACAACAGGTGTAGACCTTACCGTGAAATGCTTACTTACAAGCCCTTAACCAAAAACGCAGTTTTAAGAAAATAGAGTTAAGAAAAGATTTACTAAATAAACTAAAGTAAAAAATAAAATAAATAAAAAAGTAACACAGTGGCTTGCGAAAGTATTCACCCCCCTTGGCATTTTTCCTATTTGGTTGCCTTACAACCTGGAATTAAAATTGATTTTTTTGGGGTGTATCATTTGATTTACACAACATACCTACCACTTTGAAGATGCCAAATATTTTTTGGGGTGAAACAAACAAGAAATAAGACAAAAAAACTGAAAACTTGAGCGTGCATAACTATTCACCCCCCCAAAGTCAATACTTTGTAGAGCCACATTTTGTAGCAATTACAGCTGCAAGTCTCTTGGGGTATGTCTCTATAAGCTTGGCACATCTAGCCACTGGGATTTTTGCCCATTCTTCAAAGGCAAAACTGCTCCAGCTCCTTCAAGTTGGATGGGTTCCGCTGGTGTACAGCAATCTTTAAGTCATACCACAGATTCTCCATTGGATTGAGGTCTAGGCTTTGACTAGGCCATTCCAAAACATTTAAATGTTTCCCCTTAAACCACTCGAGTGTTGCTTTAGCAGTATGCTTAGGGTCATTGTCCTGCTGGAAGGTGAACATCCGTCCCAGTCTCAAATCTCTGAAAGACTGAAACAGGTTTCCCTCAAGAATTTCCCTGTATTTAGCGCCATCCATCATTCCTTCAATTCTGACGGTTTCCCAGTCCCTGCCAATGAAAAACATCCCCACAGCATGATGCTGCCACCGCCATGCTTCACTGTGGGGATGGTGTTCTCGGGGTGATGAGACGTGTTGGGTTTGCGCCAGACATAGCGTTTTCCTTGATGGCCAAAAAGTTCAATTTTAGTCTCATCTGACCAGAGTACCTTCTTCCATATGTTTGGGGAGTCTCCCACATGCCTTTTAATGAACACCAAACGTGTTAGCTTATTTTTTTCTTTAAGCAATGGCTTTTTTCTGGCCACTCTTCCGTAAATCCCAGCTCTGTGGAGTGTCCGGCTTAAAGTGGTCCTATGGACAGATACTCCAATCTCTGCTGTGGAGCTTTGCAGCTCCTTCAGGGTTATCTTTGGTCTCTTTGTTGCCTCTCTGATTAATGCCCTCCTTGCCTGGTCCGTGAGTTTTCGTGGGCTGCCCTCTCTTGGCAGGTTTGATGTGATGCCATATTCTTTCAATTTTTAAATAATGGATTTAATGGTGCTCTGTGGATGTTCAAAGTTTCTGATATTTTTTTATAACCCAACCTGATCTGTACTTCTCCACAACTTTGTCCCTGACCTGTTTGGAGAGCTCCTTGGTCTTCATGGTGCCGCTTGCTTGGTGGTGTTGCAGACTGGGGCCTTTCAGAACAGTTGTATACATACTGAGATCATGTGACAGATCATGTGACACTTAGACTTTATTTAACGAATTATGTGACTTCTGAAGGTAATTGGTTGCACCAGATCTTATTTAGTGGATTCATAGCAAAGGGGGTGAATACATATGCACGCACCACTTTTCCATTATTATTAATTTTTTTTAATGAAGTTTTTTTTCTCCATTTCACTTCACCAATTTGGCTATTTTGTGTATGTCCATTACATGAATTCCTAATAAAAATTCATTTCAATTACAGTTTGTAATGCAACAAAATAGGAAAAACGCCAAGGGGTATGAATACTTTTGCAAGGCACTGTATAATGAGGCTATATACAGTGGGTACCAGTACCGAGTCAATGTGCAGGGGTACAGGTTAGTCGAGGTAATTTGTACATGTAGGTTGGGGTAAAGTGACTATGCATAGATAATAAACAGTGAGAAGCAGCAGTGTAAAAACAAATGCAAATAGTCCAGGTGCCCATTTGATTAATTGTTCAGCAGTCTTATGTCTTGGGGTAGAAGCTGTGAAGGAGCTTTTTGGACCTAGACTTGGCGCTCCGGTACCGCTTGCCATGCGGTAGCACGGCCTTCCTCTGACACCGCCTAGTTTATAGGTTCTGGATGGCAGGAAGCTTGACCCCAGTGATGTACAGGGCTGTACGCACTATCCTCTGTAGTACCTTACGGTCGGATGCCGAGCAGTTGCCATACCAGGCGGTGATGCAACCGGTCAGGATGCTCTCGATGGTGCAGCTGTAGAACTATTTGAGGATCTGGGAACCCATGCCAAATCTTTTCAGTCTCCTGAGGGGGGAAAGGCGTTGTCGTGCCCGCTTCACGACTTTCTTGGTGTGTTCGGACCATGATAGTTTATTGGTGATGAGGACACCAAGGAACTTGAAACTCTCGACCCACTCCACTAAAGCCCTGTCGATGTGAATGGGGGCGTGCTCGGCCCTCCTTTTCCTGTAGTCCACGATCATCTCCTTTGTCTTGGTCACGTTGAGGGAGAGGTTGTTGTCCTGGCACCACACTGACAGGTCTCTGACCTCCTCCCTATAGGCTGTCTCATCGTTGTCGGTGATCAGGCCTACCACCGTTGTGTCGTCAGCAAACTTAATGATGGTGTTGGAGTCATGCTTGGCCACAGGGAGTACAGGAGGGGACTAAGCACGCACCCCTGAGGGGCCCCCGCGTTGAGGATCAGTGTGGCAGATGTGTTGTTGCCTACCCTTACCACCTGGGGGCGGCCCGTCAGGAAGTCCAGGATCCAGTTGCAGAGGGAGGTGGTTAGTCCCAGGGTCCTTAGCTTAGTGATGAGCTTTGTCGGCACTATGGTGTTGAACGCTGAGCTGTAGTCAATGAACAGCATTCTCACATATGTGTTCCTTTTGTTGAGGTGGGAAAGGGCAGTGTGGAGTGCGATTGAGATATATACAGTACTTTCCGAACGCACTGTAATATAGGACTACTGCCAATTCAAAGTGTTCATCCTCAAGTTAGCCTACTCCAATTAATTTGCCCACATCCTATTAAGGCATGGCTTACCAATCTCCTTGGCAACAGAGTAGGCTTCATCGGGTGAGCTGGCAACCTTGCCCTCGGGCACACAGACGCCAGCCTCTTTGAGCAGGCCGATGCTCATGTACTCATGCAGGGAGAGGTTCCTCTGCTGCTGCTGAAGGTTGGGGGGCTGCTGCTGAGCCCCAAGAAGGCCGGAGGAACCACCCAGCACCTGGGGAGAGGGGAGACGGAGGGGGATAGAGGAGAGAAAAGGTGATGGGGGGGGTGTACACGATGCAGTGACATGACAGTACCTACTCATATGTCAGGGTAGAACATAGCACTATGTGAAAGGACACAGAATAAGAATAGCCACACCCATACAAAACACTAAGAGGCCCATACACACAACAAAAAATGTGAAGTAGATGTGTGCAATGCTGGAAGTTTGCAGATATGAAAGAGGAACACATCAAACATGTCATTTGGGCCTCAAATGAATAATTCTGTCAACATCAAACCCGTTTTTTCAAATCTAAAAAGGCCAACTTGGTTCAAAAAATGTCCCTTACAAATCTAGCTTTGTCCGTGCAAGTGAGCACAAACAGATGTGACAGCCTCAATGGCGCATATCCTCCATTCACCCCCCAGGGGCACCATGCACCCCAAAAATCAGAGGAGGCAGAAAGTATGTGAGGATGGCTGGGGGGCTGGAGAATTTAGAATTTTTTTCAAACACGTGAAACAGCTTTTACCTGCAATCTAGAGCCATAATCATTATACTTAATTCTATGTAAAAAAATATATATATATATTTCAGCATATCTAAGCATACCTCTTGAGCTGTCTGTATCCTCCCGACTGGTGGTTCTTTTTTTAAAGAAACTAAATATGCTTCTCTGCATCTCTGCTAAAATCTGGGTAAAAGATCGAAAGTAATGTGAGTCTTATTCAGTACATTTAGTTATTGCCTTTCTAAAGTCTACCAACCTTGCCAGCAGGTATGCCAGTTAAGATGGTCAAGCTAGCCACTAACTTCATTGATAGCTTTAAATGGCTTCTTGGTAGCTAGTTATGAGGTTGGGAACCTATCTGGGCTAGCTAAAGCCAACTTCATAAAATTGCTTGGTGGATAGTAGTATTATAGCGAAGAAGAAAAAAAAAGGTTATTTTTTCATTATACAGGACAAATCTGATGGGGCACGTACCCCTGTGCCCCCTATGGGCATGACGTTCCTGGATCCCCCCCGTCCTGACGTCTCTAGTGTATGACAGCTGTGTTGGAGGTCACTGTCTAAACAACTAGTACTGTATGTGAGCGAAAAGCTCTTGTTAGCAAACACAAATCCCTGAACCCCCATAAGCTTGTTTTAATACATTGTTGTTTATTGATACATTCGTCTTGCCATCGCTAAAAAAGCAACGACGTTAGCTAGCGAGCTAAACATGAGCAATGTGGCTAGCTAGCCAACATAGCCAGTTCCCTAGCTACTACCTCAAAGGAGATGGGCGAATGTCAAATTTCACCCAGTCACTTCTCGGGGACTTCTTTGGACGTCGAAGATGGTGCAGCAGAAAAATAATCACATGTACAGGCAGTCGGATTTCATAACGTTTTTCTCAATGTAGACTTACTTTGGATGCAGTGTTGAATGTCGATCTTGCCCCAGAATTTCTCAGGCTAGCCGACAGTCGGCCGCAAATCAGGGACGCCGCCATGTTCCCTTCTCAAGCTAACGAATTGGCCGCATGCGTAGTGACATACTAAACTGAGCGCCCCTTGCACAGGCTTGGCGCACATTCCATGGTCTTCACAATTTGAAGACAAGGTTATTAATACATACGGTCAACTGGACATTATATAATGAAAATGGTATTCTCTAAGATATGAGCACCACAAACGTATTTACTCAAAAGTGGTATTTATTTACAAGTTTGGAAAAACCTACAGTATATACAGACCTATTTACACATGGAGCAAACACTCAGTCAAACAAAAAAATACATTGATATGCCGATTTTCAATATAAAGAATATAAGGTGTGCTTGATGAAGCTTGGCCGACAAGTGTGAACTCGGGCGAGCTGAACCAAGTGCACCTACAAATTCAAAATCCACTCCTGGAGAGATGTTTTAACCAATAGCAGAGGATAAGGAGCACTTGGGTTCAAATCTGCAACACATTATTTCAAAACAAAACACTGTTGAAATTAAATACAGTTATATGTACTTTTCAACAGTATTCCCCATTGTCAGTCTCTAAAAAACATAAAAGAAACAAATGAAGGGTAGCCAGATTGACAACGAAAGGAATACGTCAGTGTTATCACTATCAGAGTTACGTAGTGCCAGACATTTCCCTGAACTGAATCAGCGTAACCATACAGTGGACTTTACAGAGAGACTGTACTACACTACATGACAAAAAGTATGTTGACACCTGCTCGTCAAACATCTCATTCCAAATTCATGGGCATTAATATGGAGTTGGTCCCCCCTTTGCTCCACTCTTCTGGGAAGGCTTTCCACTAGATGTTGGAACATTGCTGCAGGGATTTGCTTCCATTCAGCCACAAGAGCATTAGTGAGGTCGGGCACTGATGTTGGGCGATTAGGCCTGGCTCGCAGTAGGCGTGCCAATTCATCCCAAAGGTGTTCGATGGGGTTGAGGTCAGGGCTCTGTGCAGACCAGTCAAGTTCTTCCACACCGATCTCGACAAACCATTTCTTTATTGACCTCGCTTTGTGCACGGGGGCATTGTTATGCTGAAACAGGAAAGGGCCTTCCACAAACTGTTGCCAAAAAGTTGGAAGCACAGAATCGTCTAGAATTTCATTGTATGCTGTAGCGTTAAGATTTCTCTTCACTGGAACTAAGGAGCCTGAACCATGAAAAACAGCCTCAGACCATTATTCCTCCACCAAACTTTACAGTTGACACTATGCATTCTGGCAGGTAGCATTCTCCTGGCATCCGCCAAACCCAGATTTGTCCGTCGGACTGCCAGATGGTGAAGCGTGATTCATCACTCCAGAGAACGCGTTTCCACTGCTCCAGAGTCCAATGGCGGCAAGCTTTACACCACTCCAGCCAATGCTTGGCATTGCGCATGGTGATCTTAAGCTTGTGTGCGGCTGCTCGGCCATGGAAACCCATTTCATGAAGCTCCCGACGAACAGTTCTTGTGCTGACGTTGCTTACAGAGGCAGTTTGGAACTTGGTAGTAAGTGAACGCAACCGAGGTCAGACGATTATTATGCGCTACGCGCTTCAGCACTCGGAGGCCCCGTTCTGTGAGCTTGTGTGGCCTACCACTTCGTGGCTGAGCCGTTGTTGCTCCTAGACGTTTCCATTTCACAATTACAGTTGACCAGGGCAGCTCTAGCAGGGCAGAAAGTTGATGAATTGACTTGTTGGAAAGGTGGCATCCTATGATGTTGCCACATTGAATGTCACTGAGCTCTTCAGTAAGGCCATTCTACTGACAAAGTTTGTCCATGGAGATTGCATGGCTGTGTGCTCGATTTTATATACTTGTCAGCAACGGGTGTGGCTGAAATAGCTAAATCCACTCATTTGAAGGGGTGTCCACATACTTTTGTATAAATAGTGTATTAGATTGGGGATGACAGATAGTTTAGTACAAATGTTTCATCAACAAGCTGGGAAAAGAGAGGGTCAGAGTGATCAAACTCTGGCTTATCGTAAAGGTTATGGGTGTGATGGGTAGCTGGCTCTACGAGGTACTGGGAGTGTCCAATTCCCAGCACACAGTCAGCTGAGGATTCAGATATACACACACAGATGGGCGGGCTGACGGACGGACGGACAGACACACACACACACACTCAGTCAGTCCGAGTCGCTGCTGCTGCTGGATGAGTCTGTAGACATGGCTTCCACGTCGTCCTCGTTCTCCTTGTTGTGGCCGGGGGGCTCCAGCCCAAAGTCGTTGCCATGGTGAGGGGGGAGCATACCCACTGAGACGTCGGACGATTGCCAGGGGTACTGGGGGGTTAGCACATCTGAAGAGGGGAGGGAGGAAAGAGTATTTGAGCTGTGTGATAGGGTTACTATTATACAGTATAGTCCACAGAATCATATCAAACACACAGATCATAGGAGAATAAAAAAACTGTTGACTCCATTTTTAGAAGGAAGGAACCACACATACAACGAAAGCATACCTGGCAATCTCCCAGCAGCCAGTGCATCTCCAGGGAGGTGTCCGTTCACGCCATTGGTTGGCAGATTGCTCATGTGACCCAACATTCCACTGCGCATCTCCAGGTCAGTTGGGTAAGGTCTACGTGGATCACCTGTTATAAGGAATATGTCATCAAGTCAACTGAAGAGTAATTACAGTAGTATTGTGAATGCTAGTCACTGCTGTGATAGGGAATATTTTAACCTCAGCCACTATCACTACCAAGAGGAAATTCCAGTCTGAAGAGGAGGAACATGCAAGGAAAGGAGGATCTGGGGGAGGTAGGGATAGAAAAATTGGGGGAAAGAGGGCATCTAAGACAGCATACCAGAAGCACAAATGGGCAGAAAGAGGACAAACCTGGTACCCAGTTGAGAGGGGCACATACTGCATTGCTGGCACTGATCCTGTGGGCATATTTGATGATCTCTTCTGAGGAGATGCTCCCTGAAAGACAACAGTTCTTTTAGTTTGACATCTATAATCTCTGGTGGTATTTATGTATCAGAAAGCTCTCCAGCTCCTCAGACGAATGCTGTGAAAATTAGGCTCACCTTTTCTGGCCTTATCAATAGATTTTAGCTTCTCCTTTGCTTGGTATACAGCAGTCGCCTAGAAGCAAAAAAAGGTTAGGTTGAATCAAAGTCATAAACAATGTGCTGTTGTGTTCCAATTTAGTAAAGGAGACACATTGTATAGTCTATTTAGGATTTCTTATCAGTCTCCAGCTCTGCTGTTCTCACCAGTATATGTTCAGCCTCCTTCAGCTGTTTCTGGAGCTGCTGGATGTCGCAGTCTCTCTTCTCCACCTCCTTCTCCAGGACCTGCATCTCCTGGTGTACCTTGCCCTGCTCCTGGGCCACCCTCATCAGCTCCTGGAACTCTCTGTCTCTCTGCACCAGCAGCTCCAGGATCTGCCCACAGCAAAATAACAATAATAATAATAATAATAATAATAATAATAAGCCATTTAGCAGACGCTTTTATCCAAAGCGACTTACAGTCATGTGTGCATACATTTTTACGTATGGGTGGTCCCGGGGATCGAACCCACTACCCTGGCGTTACAAGCGCCATGCTCTACCAATTGAGCTACAGAGGACCACACAAGCATTCAGACTTCTGACATCGACTGCACATTGTAACATATAGACTACTATTGAGTCAGAGTTGTGTTGAGAAAAGCAGTCTCAAAAACCTATTTCACAAAATACAAACTAAATGTGAGTGGTATAGTGCACACACATTTTATAATTGTGAATAGCTAGGATTGCAGATATTGTTGCTACATTTTGAAAATAGTGTTAGGTTGAATCAGATGCATGTTACCTGGGTGTCCTCGCCTCCTTGGGGGAGTTTTTGGCTCCTTGACAGTGCAAGCATCTCTATCAATTCCCTGAAATATGAGTAATATTGGGTTTAGTTGCCATGCATGATAATGGAGAGAAAACAGATGAACTTGAAAGATGATGCTTGACAGAGTAAGTGACCAACCAATAAATGACTGTCATTCATTGTGTTTGTAAAGATGAGCTAATAGCCCTCCTGACCATCCATTCAAAAAGTCCAACCTATAGTGGTGGGCCAGTCTGACTCCAGTAACTATACCCATATATTGTATATATAAATCTAACGTTATAGCCTATACACATTGATCAGAATGGCGCCGGAGGAGATGGCTGCCGTTTTACAGGCTCCTAACCAATTGTGCTTTTGTGTGTGTTTTTTTGCGTTATTTGTGACTTATTTTGTACATAATGTTTCTGCCACTGTCTCTTATGCAACTAACCTGTGCCCCCGCACATCGACTCTGTATGTGTTATTTATTTTTACTTATCTATTTTTTTTAACTTAACACTTATTTTTCTTAGAACTGCATTGTTGGTTAAGGGCTTGTAAGTATTTCGCTACACCCGCTATAACATCTGCTAAACACGTGTATGTGACAAATAAAATAAAATGTGATTTGTAAGCATTTTCACTGTAAGGTGACAAATACAATTTGATTTTAACAGTGGGTTCCCAACCTTTTTCGGTTACTGTCCACCAACTGAATTTTGCTCTGCCCGGAGTACACCTGATGTACCCCCTCATGTGCATTTGATCAGTAACCCTATGATCTCATGAGTCTTCTCAAGTATCCCCTGTGGATAGGCCAAGTACCCCACTGGCCTACAGCAGTACACTCAGAACACGAAACGTAGGAATTGTTGAATAAGCTACAAACTACATCATTTGAATGGCTGTTCGGGAAACAATTATTACGGGAAAAAATAATATATTCGTACCTGGATAACACTTCTAAATCGTCCAGTACCGATAATAACCGCTCTTTCGTAGATTTGTCAGTCACCGCCATTGTTGTTTCCACCCCACTGCGCAGAACAGGAAATAGAGCTGATATTTTGTTGTGTGGAAAGAAAGCTTGCTAGCGACGTCTGTTGGAAAGGAGTGAAAAGGCCTTCTGTTGGCGAAGTCACTGAGGCCAAAATAGAAAGAGGCGGAGCCACATCTATACTGAAGAACATAGTCTTCGCTGGAAGCTAATTAGGTGTTGTGCGCTCAGCTGTTGAGTTGAGGTGAATACTTGGTTGAGTCGGGCAGCACGAGCTGTGTGTGTTTATCTGCGACGTCGTAGGAGCTATCTACATCAGCAAGATTCCAAACAACTTCGACGTGCTAAACACACTCGCTCTTGTTCTTTTGAAATCAACCAAAGTGCAAATTTGACGATGGTGAAGGTATCTTTTAATTCGGCCCTTGGGCAGAAGGACATGAAAAAGGACAGCGAAACCCTCATTCCCGAGGACAAGGTTAGTAAATACGACTCTGCGAATAGCTATCAAGGATAACAGTTGAACAGACACGGATGGCTAAATCTTCGATCACCTAGTTAGCTCCTTTAGCCATATCAGAGATTAGCCAGTACATTATATAGCTAGCTAATTGCCTAAATTAGATACATTTGAAAGTGAAAGTAATATTTGACAAAATGTGTCTAATTTAACGTTAGTTCTGAGACTTTTGCTTAATCAGCTCTCAACAATTCACTGACCACCATTATATAACGTTAAATTATAGCCTACAGGGGCTGCCAGTTATTGCTTTCTTTTCCCTTAATTGCAAATGGCAGGCTGACTGTCAATTCATGTTTTGAGTTTTGGAGATCAGCTGGGACTTGTTGGTCACTTGAAGCCTGCCCTTGTTTCAGTGTTCAGTCCCTGCTGCTTGCATTGATACACCCTCAACTGTTCTTTCTCATTCCAAGAACGGCAGTAGCGTTATGATAAGGGTTATCAACACGGAAATGTCATCATTCTGTTTGTCAGTGTTGGTTGGACCAAGAAGTGTACAGACACGTTAATTTCTAAGAACGGTATGATCCCAGGTCTGTAGAAATTATCTAAAATAAGAAACTTTGTCCACAGGGGGGACATTTCTCTTGGACATTGTAACTACACCATCTCAAAAATACATGAATAAATGGTATATGAAATATGCATGACCGAGGCCTACATGACACAATGCACATGCATCACATGCTCACAACTGATGGGAAGAGTTGGAGCTGTGAGACGGCACTCACTTATCATCAAATCCATGCCAATTGGGCAGGTTGCCCTTGAGAAGATGATGTGAAGTGGCAGGCAAGTCTGCATTGCAAATAACTCCATCTGTCTCCCCTCACTAACTCATACTATTCAATACATTTTTAAGTGCACAGTTCTGTCTATCCTTCCACCCATTCAGATTCTCCCATAGCCTAGATTGCTTCCCCTTGGGGAAATGTGTCTTGGGTCTCCCAACAAGCCCATCATTGTATTACATTTATCACAACACAAAACAATACAGGGTTTACATACAGTCAATATGGATAATGGAACCAATGTAACCTCCATACATTGGTCAAATCAAATCAAGCGTTAATAATACAGCACATTTCAGACATGGAATGCAACGCAATGTGCTTTACAGGAAAAAAACAAACTGCACGACTAAAAAGCACCCTAGGGGAAAGCAAAGCTAAAAATATGTTTTAAGATCTCTTTTAAATATGTCCACAGTTTCAGCCTCTTCAGGTTCTCTGGCAGGCTATTCCAGAGGCAGGGGGCATAATAACTAAAGGCTGCCTCCATGCCTCTTGGTCATAGGCTTTGGGGTAGTTAAAAGGCCAGTGCCAGAGGACCTGAGGGACCTACTGGGTAGATAACTTTAAAGCATGTCTGTCATGTATTGGGATGCACAATTGTGGATTGATTTAAAAACCAATAGAAGAATCTTATAATTAATTCTAAAACTCACAGGCAGCCAGTGCAGAGACCTCAAAACTGGTGTAATGTGTGCTCTCCATTTTGGAGACTCACATAAAGAATCTCCAATCCAAAGTTAAATCTAGAATCGGCTTCCTATTTCGCAACAAAGCCTCCTTCACTCATGCTGCCAAACATGCCCTCGTAAAACTCACTATCCTACCGATCCTTGACTTCGGCGATGTCATTTACAAAATAGCCTCCAACACTCTACTCAGCCAATTGGATGTAGTCTATCACAGTGCCATCCGTTTTGTCTCCAAAGCCCCATACACTACCCACCACTGTGACCTGTACGCTCTTGTTGGCTGGTCCTCACTACATGTTCGTCGTCAAACCCACTGGCTCCAGGCCATCTATAAATCACTGCTAGGCAAATCCCTGCCTTATCTTAGCTCATTGGTCACCATAGCAGCACCCACCCGTAGTCTGCGCTCCAGCAGGTATATCTCACTGGTCATTCCCAAAGCCAACACCTCCTTTGGCTGCCATTCCTTCCAGTTCTCTGCTGCCAATGACTGGAACGAATTGCAAAAATCTCTGAAGCTGGAGACTCTTATCTCCCTCAATAACTTTAAGCATCAGTTGTCAGAGCACCTTACCGATCACTGCACCTGTACACAGCCCATCTGAAATTAGCCCACCCAACTACCTCATCCCTATATTGTTATTTATTTTGCTCTTTTGCACCCCAGTATCTCTATTTGCACATAATCTCTTGCACATCTAGCATTCCAGTGTTAATACTAGTGTAATTATTCTGCACTATAGCCTATTTATTGCCTTACCTCCATAACTTGCTACATTTGCACACACTGTATATATATTTTCTGTTGTATTTTTGACTATGTTTTTTTACCCCATATGTAACTCTGTGTTGTTTTTATTGCACTACTTTGCTTTATCTTGGCCAGGTCACAGTTGTAAATGAGAACCTGTTCTCAACTGGCTTACCTGGTTAAATAAAGGTGAAAAAAATAAAATAAAAAATTTGGTCAGTACCCGTGTTGCAGCATTCTGTATGTTTTGCAGTTGACCAATGGCTTTCTTGGGTAGACCAGACAGGAGAGCAATACAGTAGTCAAGCCTGCTTGTAATAAAAGCTTGGATGAGTGTGTCTATCAGCCTGAAACCGAAACGGCTGCACCTTGGCAATGTTCCTCAGGTGATTAAAAAGCTATTTTGGTCACATTCCTGATGTGTGATTCAAAATGTAATTCATAATCTAAAATAACACCTAGGTTTTTTACCTGATGTTTATTGCCTGTGAATTAAAATGTATGGCTAAATTCTCTCTGTGCTTTGGCTCCAACAATAAGTATCTCGGTCTTGTCTTGATTTAGCTAGAGGAAGTTGTGAGCCATCCAAGTATTTAAATCACTAATAGTCTAATAATTGATCCATGGAGCCAAAATCCTCTGGTGACACATGTAAAGTTGTGTATCATCTGCGTAGCAGTGAAAATCTATGCTGTGCTTTCTGATAACGCTGCCAAGGGGTAACATATAATTTATAAACTGAACAGTTCCGGACCCAAAACCGAACCTTGTGGAACGCCACATGATATGTATTTTCTCTGAGTTATGTTCACCAAGGGTGACAAACTCTCGACCAGTTAAATAGGTCCTAAACCTATTTCGAACTGGACCGTAGAGGCCAACCCTCCTCTCCAGTCTGTCCAGAAGGACATCATGGCCAACAGTGTCGAATGTTGCACTAAATCCAAGAGTACAAGGACAGAGAGCTGTTTGGCATCTGTGTTGGCTCTAAGATCATTTACCGCTTTAACTAAGGCTGTATCCGTGCTGTGGTGGGCATGAAAACCAGATTGGAATTTTTCAAAAATGGAGTTGGTACTTAAACAATTATTTAGCTGTTTGAACACCAATTTCTCCAGAATTTTACTTAAGAATGTAAGGTTGGAAATTGGCTGAAAATTGCTAAGAGCTGAATAATCTAGATTACTTTTCTTCAGAAGGGGTTTCACCATAGCAGTTTTTAGTGGAGTGGGGAAAGTGCCTGTGAACAGGGAGTGATTAACGATAGTTTGCACTTTTTCAGATATGCAACTAAAAACTGTTTTGAAGAACGTGGTGGGGATAGGATCGAGAAGGCAGGTAGATGTCTGTGTCAACCAGGGAAAATCAATCCATAGTGCCTTTGCGTGGTAGGCTAGGGAACATATCAAATATTCCCATCAGGTCTTGCTTGACTGATACCCAGCCTAATGTTTATTTTATCTCTGAAATATGCGGGGGTAGGATTTATCAGGCCATCAATGGTCAAGATGCGCTCTCAAGAATTATTCTGATTTTAATAGTGATCAAGTTAGAAAAATGAGCCCGTCTGGGCAATTTCTAATTGCCTTGTTATATATGCCCAAGCTGCTCTCTTAGAATATCATAATGGACCTGCAACTTTGACTTTCTCCATTTCCGCTCTGCCTTTCTGTAACTTTTCTTTTAGTTGATTTGTTTCCTCACTCATCCAAGGGGCTCTCTGTTTGGATGTGGCCTTTTTCAAATTTACAGGAGCTATGGCATCAATGGTTGCCCTTAATTTGTTATTAAAGTTATCAACTAAATCATCACAAGAGGAAGGCAGAATAGGTGATGGAGTATTGTTCATACACTCAATAAAATCTGTATCAACCTCATCAGCTACTATTTGACCCATCACCCTAAATCACCATAACTTTCTCATATTAGTGGGAGATTCCACCAACATCAGTGAGTTTCTGTGGTTTTCCTCTAGATTCTGAAATGTGTAATTGGACCTCTATCTTTTCTCATCTTGACCTCAAACTGTACAGAGATAGGCTTTTGGTTTTCACCTTTCCACACATTCTTAGCCCCTGGCCATATAGTCCTTCTGTCTCAATCTGTATAATCACACTTAAGTTCTTCCTCCCTGGTTTGAAGTGGTCTTTAACTAATGCTGCATTTTTCACCTGCAGGGGGTTTTCTGTAGCTTTGCCTAGTGGTTCCACATGCGTTTCTATGAACATCTTAAGACTTGATTCACTTGAGTAACCAAGATGAAGAAGACCCATCATTACAGTATGCTTGCTCCTTTGAACTTTTTGGGGTAATTATTTTGTTGACCATTATCTTGTTTTCTTTGGGAAGTCAGCGTTTTCATGCTGGCCAAACAATTATATCAATGAGTTTAAGTTTCGAGGTACAGCAAGAGGACCAAAGTAGCCTACTCCTGGGCCCAATAGGCAACATCCATTCAGGATTGTTCCTCAAGTGGCATTGAGGTTAACTAGGCATAGGCTTCATTCAAATAGCCAACATTTCATGGGCTTCATAGATGGGTTGGCTGACAATGGCACGAAAAGGATGCGCGCGCATCGGTGGCCGGAAGGCTTGTGTGTGTTATGATTCTGAACGGTCAGATAGCTAGCAACAATGACAAGAAGCTGCCATGTGGGGAATCATAGGTGGCCTGTTTCTGGTCATTGTATCTTGTTATTGATACCATGTCTTGTTTTGACTGATTTCATGTCTATGCTAATATGGCAATTTGATAGCTAACCAACAACTGTAATGTATTTCAGAGACAACAAGTGCTCATTGTGCAAATGTATTTGTTTTCAATAAACATTTGGAGACAAAATAGTTTACATGTTAACAGTCTAAGCCAGGGCTCTGTTCCTGGAGAGCTACCGTCCTGTAGGTTTTCACTCCAACCCTAATCTAGCACACCTGATTCTAATAATTAGCTGGTTGATAAGCTGAACCAGGTTAGTTATAACTGGGGTTGGAGCGAAAACCTACAAGAGGGTAGCTCTCTAGGAACAGGGTTGGAGACCCCTGGTCTAATCCAACCCTGTCTGTTTTGCCCAATAGTTGCGGTTTTGTTTCTAAATAACCAACCCGTCTATAAAATGGAGGGAGGTGTTTTCACAACACTTCCCAGTAGGCAGGATGAAGCTTCCCTGGCTGGGAAAGCCGTCTCAGGGAATGTGAAGGTCAGTGGCTGTAACTCATCAGATGGCGTGAGAGATGGACAGTGGGAGGGACGGCTCTGTTCACACTCTGCCTGATTATCGGGCGCAGAGTGATTTGGCAGCGGGCAGGAGACAGGGCAGCTGCACATGCCTTGTGTGTATCAGGGGTTCTGCCAAGAGCAAGCCAGAGTGCTGCTCTGCAACCACTTAACAGTTCACTAATATTATGTAAATATAGCCCAACTTCATAATTATACAGACACTCACACTAACAACACAGAGGCACCCTAGAATGTGGTAATATTATAGGGCCCTATAAAAATCCGCGTTGCGGATGGAATCACATTTACATTTACGTCATTTAGCAGACGCTCTTATCCAGAGCGACTTACAAATAGATCACGGAATCCAGACATTAAAACGGAATTCAACAATATACATTTTTTTATTAAACTTAGTAGGACATCAACTACATCTATTGAACTTAGTAGAAATGTCATTAATTTGCCCAAGATTATAATATGACATGAACAAAATGCATTAATTATTTGTATTTTCCTTCAGCTTTCTGAAGAGGCAACGGCACAGGAATGCCCCTGTCTGTGTTCGCATTTGTCTACCACTTTGTGTAGCTGTTAGTGATGATGCTAATGTAATGACAACCGCCTTCTGTTAGATGGAAAGACTTTCCCCAAAACCTTTTAAATTAAATATTAACTACAAAGTAGCCTATGCCTACCTTGCAGAATGATCTCATGATTATTTGCATCAATCCAGTGGCCATTTTGTTTTGCAAACTCTGCAATCACATGAGCGCTACAGAAACACCGCTAACCAAGTAAAGGTCTGTGGCTGGTGCCCAGTTGAATTAAAGGCTAACTACACCCAAAATTCAAAATATTTTAGATTTTTCCCAGACCTCAAAAGTGGTCTCCTGATGTGGTTTTAAGAATTCTTGTGGACTTTAAAAATCTACAAAATTCGATATTCTGTTAAATATGATTTGTAGAGCAATAACCTTAAACGGAAACCTGAACAAAATGGAGAAAACAGAATTTGTGAAAAAATAAAACAGATTTTATAGGGCCCTATACTCCTATGCTAGCCACTTTCTAAACAAACAGGCTGCCCAGATGGCAGAAATTAATACAAAGTAGGATCAAATAATATTCAGCAGTTCATAGACTAGGCCTTGTTCTGTCTTATGCAAGGGATTCTTTCAGAGTAAAGGCCTATAGGACAGTAGAGCTGGCTTGGCTCTGAACTTCATCAGGCTCAGACAGCAAAGTGGTTAGCAAGGCTATCTTAAATAAGACCTGCTGGCAATACGTTCACTGAGCATTACTGAGGAGATATTCTGGGCATGTTGGGGTGGAGAAGGAAGGAGACGAGGATTTAGTTGCCTGTGCATGTTTATTTACATGTGCTTACTTGTGTGTGTACTGTGTTGCCTAGTTGTTGTGGGTGTGTCAGTTTATTGTATCGTGATTTTGGTTAATTCGAGTGGAAGCACGATGGTATGACCATGGTGAAGGCTTATCGGTCAGAGGCTTAAATTGGGTCATTGCGCCCCACAATCTCCCTCTCTCACGTGGACATATAGAGGCATAGCTCCCCAGCAGAACCAAGTGTGATGTGATTCTGAATTGTCTGGTCAAGAGCCCAGTCCAAAAACAACCATTTGATCTATCAGCAGACAGTTGGGGCCTTGTAGAAGAGAGTCAGATGGGGGAGGGGTGCAAATTGGAGTAGATGCGAGGGAGAGCAGAGGGGTAGTCTGGTACACAGTACTCACCCTGGCACTGCATGCTTATGCTGCTACCTCAGCCTGTGTTCTATGAGCCTGTGTGTTCTGAGAGGCTGTGTGTTCTGAGAGGCTGTGTGTTCTGAGAGGCTGTGTGTTCTGAGAGGCTGTGTGTTCTGAGAGGCTGTGTGTTCTGAGAGGCTGTGTGTTCTGAGAGGCTGTGTGTTCTGAGAGGCTGTGTGTTCTACGCGGCTGTGTTCTGTGAGGCATGTGGAGCCCTGGGGGATTACACCCTATTTGCTCTGATACAGACTCAGCCAGGGAGCTTTAGCCTAGTGCCTCCCACAAGGCGGTGACCACTAAAACTGGGAGAGATTAACCAACCAGCCGCAAGAGAAAAGGCAAGTAGAGGACAACCTCACCCACTCATTACATTCACTCCATTCAAGGTGCGCTACGCAGAAATCGCATAAACCATTTCCTGGTTGCTAAAATTCTAATAGTTCTCCTAATTTCAGTTTGTGACAACAAGCAAGTATTGTGTAGAGAATCATTGTACCATCTAAACCGCTGCGAAGTATCTTTTCCATAACCAAAAATATTGTTTTCAGCTGTTTGAAGCTGGTGTACAAAACCGAAAGTAAGGGAAGCAAAAACAAAACTTAAGAACAGGAAGCGTAGAAATAGCACACATAGAGATCCACCACTTCTAAGACTTGCTTTCAATGAGTGACAGATCTATAACTATTTCTATGTGAATTTGGTCGGGTTGGCCGAAAAGTTACATATTGCAGCTTTCACTTCACTCAATGACTGACTGACAGTATGTCACTCCATTTACTCCCCCCCCCCACGCCACGCTGCTTATCTCTTTCAGAGTGAAGGATGAGGTTTCACAGACAATCCTTGAGTTACTGAAACTGTAGCTCTTCTTTTGACACAGTGATAGACTACCTGTCTCCAAGCTACTGAAACTCTACCTCTTTTCAGGGTATTGTTACATTCCTGAACATTAAAATGAAGACGTTCTGTCAATGCGAAAGTAGAAAGGGAAGTATTTTCTCTCCTTGCTGGGAAAGAGGCATACTATAACAAAAAGGAATAGAAATTCAGAAGTTAAACAAATTATACTCATCTGTCATTTTGTCATTTTTTTAGATTGTAAATGCCACTGTAATACAGCACAGCTTGATCATGAAGACCATGTGTCAGTACCACTGAATTAGATATAGGCCTAGGTAGTTTGCATACTGGAAACTTGGCCACACCTGCTGTATCCTCGTCATCCGTGGCAGCAGCAGGTTGGGGAGCAAGTGTAAACTTGCAGGAACACACCTGAGGGACAGATGGGTCTTAGTCGGAACAGAGGGAGAGGCTAGACGACGAAGACAAGCCAAGGGATAGGAGGACTCTGACGCAACCTATTTCGTTTTCTTACAATAGGAAATGTGAGCAGCTGAGTTCACCCTCAAGGCCATAGGGAGAAAGGAGAGGCCACACCAACATTTTAAAACTCATAAATACACCCTCCCAACCCACGTAGCATATGGTGCCCTCTATACCATGTGAGACCACCACCATGATGATATTCAAAGGTAAAGCATACGTGTTTGTCTGTTGTGGCTTCTCCCTCCAAAGGGCTGAAGACCCAACAACACTTTGAAGCTCAAACACATAGCTCATGTGGTGTCTCGTACCATATAAGGATCGGAGCATTTATCTGCGAGGAAGCAGAAGTGTTAGTGTGTATTGGTTTCCTTGATATGGCTGGTTTGGACACACAGACAGAGCATTGATCATCACCCTAGCGTGACTGCAGCCCAGATGAAGAGCCAGTGGCCTGAGGGGGCTTGGCAGAGCAGCAGAGGGGAAGCCAACCTCTGTCTGAGCAGAGTGGGGAGAGTAAACATTAACAAAGTAAACATTTAACAAAGTATAGGCATAAGGAAACGATTAGGCTGCATACTGTAAAACACATCAAGTATTTTCAAGCAAATGCTGGAGAGTAAAATAATTGAATTGTAACTGTTTATCGACCCTTGGTCTTTATCAAGACCATTAGGTCTCTTTTTTTTCTTCTCTCCCTCTGATGAATATCTACTTGGATATCCCGTACCAGCTTCAATCCTCTGGGTGTGTGTATGTTCTAACCCTTCTCTCACGGAAATTGGGAAATAAACATGGTCAGAACAGAAGAACACAAAAGAGGAAGTGAATTGTAGCTGGCCGGAGAACAAAACTGAGACTAAATTCATTTGAGCGCAGCGGCCTTGCTGTCAGAGTTCAATGAGAGAGGAAACCTGAGGGGGGGTCATGGTATGAGAGAGAACTTTGATAAAGCCTCTTGCTCCAAACCGAGTGTATCCACACCGAAGACACTGGGGTGTTTCAGAAGTTCTGAAACCCATCGGTTGGCATGTTGGGTCAAGTTCATGGCTTCGTGCACATACTTACACTACCAGACGGGTACAAAACCATCTCTGAGAAGTACAGGAAGTAAGCAGTGAACTACCACAGCTAGAGATGTGATCACTCTGAGTGTGTTTTGGTGCGATGGTGTGAGATGTAGGCCCACCACATCATTTGAATCAGATGTTGTCATTGGCAGAGGCTCTGGTTGCTAATGAAGCAGAAGTTTCTGTTTTTAATGCATTTTTATACTGAACAAAAATATAAACGCAACATGTAAGGTGTTGGTCCCATGTTTCATGAGTTGAAATAAAAGATCCCAGAAATGTTCCATACGCACAAATCTTATTTCTCTCATTTTGTGCACAAATTTGTTTACATCCCTGTTAGTGAGCATTTCTCCTTTGCCAAGATAATCCATCCACCTGACTGGTGTGGCATATCAAGAAGCTGATTAAACAGCGTGATCATTACACAGGTGGGGACACTAAAATGTGTAGTTTTGTCACACAACACAATGCCACAGATGTCTCAAGTTTTGAGGGAGTGTGCAATTGGCATGCTGACTGCAGGAATGTCCACCAGAGCAGTTGTCAGCGAAATTAATGTTCATTTCTCTACCATAAGCCACCTCCAACGTCGTTTTAGAGAATTTGGCAGTATGTCCAACCAGCCTCCCAACCGCAGACCACGTGTAACCACACCAGCCCAGGACCTCCACATCTGTCTTCTTCACCTGCGGGATGGTCTGAGACGAGCCACCCGCTGAAACTGTGGGTTTGCACAACCAAATAAATTCTGCACAAACTGTTTGAGAAGCTCATCTGCATGCTCGTCGTCCTCACCAGGATCTTGACCAGACTGTAGTTAGGCGTCATTACCGACTTCAGTGGGCAAATGCTAACCTTCGATGGCCACTTGCATGCTGGAGAAGTGCTCTTCACGGATTTAATCCCGGTTGCAACTGTACCAGGCAGGTGGAAGACTTGTATGGAGTCGTGTTCGCGAACGGTTTGCTGATGTCATGGGGCACTCTGTTCACAACGTTGGTGGGGTTATGGTATGGGCAGGCATAAGCTACGGACAACGAACACGTTTTATCGATGGCAATTTGAATGCACAGAGATGCCGTGAAGAGATACTGAGGCCCATTGTCGTGCCATTCATCTGCCGCCATCACCTCATTTCAGCATGATAATGCATGGCCCCATGTCGCAAGGATCTGTACACAATTCCTGGAAGCTGAACATTTCCCAGTCACCCATTGAGCATGTTTGGGATGCTCTGGATCAACGTGTACGACAGTGTGTTCCAGTTCCCGCCAATATCCATTCCATCAACTTCGCACAGCCATTGAAAAAGAGTGGGACAACATTCCACAGGCTACAATCAACAGCCTGATCCACTCTAAGTGAAGGAGATATCGTGCTGCATGATGCAAATGGTGGTCTCACCAGATACTTACTTCTGATCCACGCTCCTACTTTTTTAAGGTATCTATGACCAACAGATATTCATACAGTACTAGTCAAAAGTTTTGACACACCTACTCATTCAAGGGGTTTTCTTTATTTTTACTATTTTCTACATTGTAGAATAATAGTGAAGACCTCAACTATGAAATAACACGTATGGAATCATGTAGTAACCAAAAAAGTGTTAAACAAATCCAAATATTTTATATTGGAGATTCTTCAAAGTAGCCAACCTTTGCCTTGATGACAGCTTTGCACACTCTTGGCATTCTCTCAACCAGCTTCATGAGGAATGCTTTTCCAACAGTCTTGGAGTTCCCACATGTGCTGAGCACTTGTTGGCTGCTTTTCCTTCAATCTGCCGTCCGACTCATCCCAAACCATCTCAATTGGGTTGAGGTCGGGGGATTGTGGAGGCCAGGTCATCTGATGCAGCACTCCATCACTCTCCTTCTTGGTAAAATAGCCCTTACACAACCTGGAGGTGTGTTGGGTCTGGGTCATTGTCCTGTTGAAATACAAATGATAGTCCCACTAAGGCCAAACCAAATGGGATGGCGTATCGCTGCAGAATGCTGTGGTAGCCATGCTGGTTAAGTGTGCCTTGAATTTTAAATAAATCACACAATGTCACCAGCAAAGCACCATAACACCACCTCCTACATGCTTTACGGTGGGAACTACACATGCAGAGATCATCCGTTGACCCACACCGCGTCTCACACAGACACGGCGGTTGGAACCAAAAATCTCCAATTTGGACTCCAGACCAAAGGACACATTTCCACTGGTCTAATGTCCATTGCTCGTGTTTCTTGGCCCAAGCAGGTCTCTTCTTCTTATTGGTGTCCTTTAGTAGTGGTTTCTTTGCAGGAATTCAACCATGAAGGCCTGATTCACACAGTCCCCTCTGAACAGTTGATGTGTCTGACTTGACCAGTTCCTCTTACTGTAAGTCGAAGCCTATCCCTGGGAACTCTCCGCCTTCACTCAACAAAGGCAAAACCGCTCTGGCATTTGATCTCATGGGCAAGAGATTAGGAGTAAAAGCACCCAGAAATCCCCAGGAAATATTCATTTATTGCTATCTCTAGTAGGCTACATCACTTGCAGCCAAGGAGACCAAACAGAGTGAATAATGGGATGAATGTTTCTCTTTCTCCACCTTGCTCTTTCTCCATCTTGGTTTTTGCTATTAGCCTACGATCTTCCTGGAAACGCCACTGCTGCTCCCAGAGAGTTGTGTTGACGTTATTAAATTGAGGTCAGGCTGACTTACTTCTTGGGAAGGGCGAGTTGCTTGCGCTGTAGCTTTTCAGCTGAAGTTTGGTTGAGAATAAGGGCTCTTCCTTTAATGAGCTCTTTTGACCTAGAAACGCTGACTCATACAGTCATACCTTTTCATTAGTCGATTCATCAACTGTAAAGATGGGCTCAACAATAATGTTCTCAGTCAGCAAACTTGCTTCTTCGGAGGCCAACTCTAGAGCTTACTCTTGTTGAAATGGAGAGAAATTGGCCATCAGGGCTTTACTGAAGAATGTTAAGACTTTGGTGGTGGATAATGATTGTCCGCCAATGCCATTACCCACTCTCTCCCATTACCTTGGTCAGCTAGACCAGGGGTCGACCAATGCCTAGAAAACCCCTTCAGAAGGGGATATGCAGGTGGTGGAGGGGGACATGCTTTGGCATGTTTAAAGAAGGGAGACCTTATAGCTGGTCAGAGTCCATTAAGTCTGTGAAATCCCATGGTAGCTGGTTGTTAAACACCTTTGTTTGTTCTGTGTCCACCTGACTCACTCCCTCTGTCAACCTCAATCAGCTCAAAGTCTATGGCTGTGGATCAGAGCACTCTGCTGTTCTTTATAACCAGCAGTGCCTTTGGGCGGGTGGCAGTCCTCCATTTTTAGATAAGGGCTCTACGCTGACCTTAGGAGCACATGCGCCTAATTTGGAAAAAATGTAGGTGCAAACAAAGAAATGTATGAGCACAACAAAAAATATTTTAAGTATTAAAGCTATAATCATACATTTTTCTAGGCGAACTGGTGCTCCTAAAAGTCCAGGTCGCACAGCAAAATATTTAGGCACATTTGAGAGTAGAATGGTGGCACTATAGTGTTGCACGGTATACCGAAACTTCGGTACTTTTTAAATACTAGAACATGAAAAATTGTTCAGTAGTTCAAAAAAAAAAAAACACTGGGTACTTCTGTCAGATCAACTCTATCAGTGTAGCCGATGTCCCCCTTTTTAGCACGAAAGCACCGTGCCTGCTCCACTTAGCCTGCACTGGGAGTCTGGGCTGCATCATGTTAGCTCCCCACTCATGCTGCACCGACGTTAACACACTTGAATAATGTGACACGGCATGTAGAAATGTTGAAACTGTTCATTACTGTTTACAAAAAGTTACCGGTAGCTTCCAGCTTTGTAGTTTAACTTTTGTTGCTAGCTTACAGCTTAAGCTGTCTTCAATTCACTAACCTTGATACTTTGTTTGTGATACCTTAACGCAAAATATGCTGATTTCATAGATTGCCACCAAAACTTTATTCATTTACTTAATAGGTCTCTTTCATGTCGCTCCCAAAGATTACCTATTGCCTCAGCGAAATGACTGGGCGGCCCAGTCATGGCTAGTATATTTTATTTAATTTTTTGCATTTAAGCTAACCCTTTTCTTAACTTTAACCTAATTCTCCTAACCTGCTATGTTAATTCTCCTAACCTGCTACGAAAAGGCAAATCTGATGTTATTTTGTCAAAAGCTGGATCCCTTCTAGCCTTGACCGGGCGGTCCTCTTGCCTCATGAATGACGTCATTACTGGTTAGACGGCGCACACTTTGATCAAATAAGCTACTTCTACCTATTTGTAAGTCGCTCTGGATAAGAGTGTCTGCTAAATGACGTAAATGTAAAAACATGTAAATGTTCTATGCAAATGTTGTTGATCAGTACATAAGATAAGTCCCAAATGGAAGGGAAACAGATTGTCATCTGTAGCCAAGTAAAATCTGGCAATACAAGATCAAGAACTCAATGCATGCACACATTCCTATTGAATATGCATTCACCTGTATTGTAAATAGGCCTAGGCTACATCTTGATTTACCCAGTTTATCAATAGAGATTTACCATTCAAAGAAATGATTACCATTATGTTATGTAGTTAGATTGGTAAAAACTAAGTCAAATTGATTGTATAATTGATTCATTAATGCATACATGGCTGTCTGAAAGATGTTGACGTAAAACATTTCTAATGTAGTGATATTTACATTTTAGTCATTTAGCAGATGCTCTTATCCAGAGCAACTTACATTAGCAATTAGGGTTAAGTGCCTTGCTCAAGGGCACATCGACAGATTTTTCACCTAGTCGGCTCGGGGATTAGAACCAGTGACCTTTCGATTACTGGCACAACGCTCTTAACCACTAAGCTACCTGCCGCCCTCAAAAGATGCCCAACTATTGAACAGAGCAATAGCTGAGTTTATCGGTCTGGATTAAGTGCCATTCTGTGACTTTGGTTAATATGCCTTTTTTGTAGTGGTATCGTTTTGATATTGTTTTAGTATCGAGAATCGTGATACTAACCCTGGTAAAAAAAATCTGGTATCATGACAACACCTCACTGTAGAGCCCTTTTTAGATATTTTACCCTTCTCAAATTCCCTAACAATCAAAGGAATGAACTTGAGACTGAATGTATTAATTCAGAAGGATCATAAGACCAGCTTTATTACACCAAGGTCCAAGGATCAAGCAGGCTATGACATTACAAATTGACTAATCAATGACATCATTCACATCAAGGTATTGGGAATATAAATGGTCTACTCCCTACCCTCTGTTTTTCTGTATGTTCTCCTTCTACTCTCTACCTCTTTCTCTCTCTCCCTCATGTTGCTTATTTGTTTCTCTGATTTGCATCATGATGACTCACCCTGTTCTGTGCCTCTGGGGAGGATTCTGGAGCCCTCTTCATCCCTTACTCAAACACAGCCTTTGTTTGGACTCATCCCCCCCTCCCCCCTCCTCTCCCAATGTGCTGCACCCTCTATCAACATTGAGCCCCACCTCTTTATTGTTTTGAACCAGGAGTGTTGCCAAAACTCTCATAACTAGTTTGGGTGCCTGTGCCCATCACTCCTACACTGCCTGGAAGCAAGCAAGTGAGGGTGAGGGGGACAAGGAAAGTGAGAGAAATGCATGGTGAATGGCGCGAAAGGGCAGGGAAAGGAGAGTGTAGAGATGGTGAGAAGTAAAGAGATGAGGATTGAATGACTTGGAAACATCTGTGGTGAACTGTGCTCTTGACATGAAGAATTAAAATCTGTTCTTTGTCACATTTCAAAAACAATAAATAGTGTCTGTGTCTCACATCCTCCCTCTTCTCTCCGTGTTTCTCCAGGATCCGGAGGTGGCTCTGCCGGTGCGTCAGCAGTCCAAGGCCTGGTGCTGGTGCATGTGCCTGGGCCTGGCCCTCATGCTGTCTGGTGTGGTGGTGGGAGGGGCCTACCTGTACAGGTACTACATCCTGGAGGTGAGACTGGACTACTCAGACCCCAGCGTCTATCTATGGCTTACTAAATGCACTATAGCTGGCTTGATTCTAATGTAATTTACACTTTTTTTGAATAACTTATTGTATTTGAATACAACATAATTCAAATTTGTATTTGACAAAAGAGACATGATGCTAGAAGGGTAAATAAGTGTAAATATAAACGTTTTGCTGTGTTTCCACCCTTCTAACAGGAGGGCCAGGTGTTTGTGTGCGGGGTGAAGTACCGTGAGGAAGACATGATGATCCTGGAGGAGGAGGATGTGGAGGTGGACCTGCCCTCCAGATTCAAGATGATCCAGGAGAACATCCGCGTACTGGAGGACCAGGAGGTGGCTCTCATCAACGTACCCGTGCCTGAGTTCGACGACAGCGACCCTGCCGACATCGTCCACGACTTCCAAAGGGTAAGAGTCCGTATTCCTGAATTAGACCACTGCGCCACTCGGGAGTCAATCCAGACCATGGATTGTCTGTGTTTAGTGGAGTTCCATGAGGTTGTTCTCTGACTGAGTTTGTTCTGTTGGCTCCTCTCCACAGAGACTGACTGCCTACCTGGACCTGTTCCTGAACAAATGCTACGTCATCCCCCTCAACACCTCCATTGTCATGCCTCCCAAGGACTTCCTGGAGCTGTTGGTCAACATCAAGGTAACAGGAACTGCTTTATGAATTATGTTACAATAATGATGGTAATACATTCGATTTCTTACGCACTTGTCTGGACACCCAATGTAATCTTATACTATTTTTATAATGATATAAGACCGTCTCGGTGATAACAAATGTTTTGAAATTAACCTCCCAGTAGCACTAGGTCATGATACTAATGATATGTTATTCAATGTTGTACCCCCAGGCTGGTACCTACCTTCCTCAGTCCTACTTGATCCATGAGGAGATGGTGGTGACTGAGCGCCTGGAGGACGTGGAACAACTGGGATACTTCATTAACAACCTCTGCCAGGGCAAGGACACCTACAAGCTGGAGCGCAGAGACAGGATCCTGGGTCAGTACACACAGACCCGTTTAAATACACACACATGCGCATATACAACACGCATGTATATACATCACACCTCACACACGCACACTACATAGTTGTTTGGACAAGTTAAGAATCATGCGAACATGCCCAAAGGTAAAGGGCTTCTCCTACATTCAGCCTTCTTTGCATGAGATATCGACTGACTGCTCTAAGCACACAGTTAGACCTCACATACCTTACACACCTCTCACACAAAGATATGCATGTATTCGCGCGCACACACACGTCTTATAAAACTACCACATGGGCATTGCGACATATCTGATTCATACCTTTCCAAAATGATGTTTTCCCAAGTCTTGTAGGAGCCTGTATGAACAACCAACCACCATTGTGGCAGCTCATAATGGTTTTTATCAGGTGTAGATCAGCATTTAACCTCTCCATCCCCCACATTACAGGTATGCAGAAGAGAGAAGCTCTCAACTGCCACAAGATCCGTCACTTTGAGAACAAGTTTGTGGTGGAGACCTTGATCTGTGAGCCCTAGTGACGTCGTTGTGGCTGTGGGAAAAGTGGCACATTGTCTCTATACAACCTCGCTTCATTTTACTGGGAGCGCAGTTGGAGATTTGTAATTGTAGATTTCTCTGTTTTAAATGTTTCCATTTGTTATTTTACTTCAAGTAGTTTTGTGTGCAAGAGAATTGTAATGTGAAAAGGGGCAATTCGTCTCTACTTAAAACATGTAAAAAAGGGTAACAGTCAGTAGCGTGTATTTGTTTTTATTATGCACGGACACAATTCAACAAAAGACCGTAGGGTTCTATTTTAGGAAGGATCTTTTCGAGGGCGGGACTGCTAGCTTGTCAGAAATGTAAACCTCACTAATGATTTGAGATCTATGTTTAGTTTACTGGGATCAAAAACAGGGATTAAGGGTTGAATTGACGCAGAACATGTATGGTATAGACTTAATTAAACAATCATCTAATTGTATTTTTTAATACAGAAATGAAAATGTGCAAAGGCATGGCAAATGGATACTTTTGTACCACTGAACCTGGTTTTAGAAGGGACTATTCCAGGGAGTTTTCTAGATTTTATATTTTAATTGTCTGCTGTAACTATTAATATACTGCAAATATGATTTCTTAACTGTAAAACATCTTAAGATAAGAGTGTGGATAAATGTTTCTTTCATCTAGCTTTAAGAAAACATAAATCAAGACAATTGTCTAAAGAATTAAAATCAGAAGGTTATTCATTCTTATACAACAGTAACACTTTTATTTCACCTGTTTTTTTGTTTTCTTTCTTTCTTTCTCCAAATGTACCAGTTTTTGAATATTTTTTTTTAATCACTCGTACTAATTTGTATATAACCTCTAAAGATTATGACCAACACCACAATAAATCTTAAACCAGTAATACGGATATTCTAGTTTGGCCAGTGTGTTCCTTAATGCCACATTTTACTCTGACAGACCACACAGAGATGCTGGTCATAAAGTAGATTGCAACCCCACCCCCTTTGGCAGGATTTTTATTTATTTATTTAACCTTTTATTTAACCAGGTAAGCCAGTTGAGAACACGTTCTCATTTACAACTGCGACCTGGCCAAGATAAAGCAAAGTAGTGCGATTAAAAACAACAGAGTTACATATGTGGTAAACAAAACAAAGTCAAAAATACAACAGAAAATATATATACAGTGTGTGCGAATGTAGTAAGTTATGGAGGTAAGGCAATAAATAGGCCATAGTGCAAAATAGTTACAATTTCGTATTAACACTGGAATGATAGATGTGCAAATAGAGATACTGGGGTGCAAATTAGCTAAATAAATAACAATATGGGGATGAGGTAGTTGGGTGGGCTAATTTCAGAATGGCTGTGTACAGGTGCAGTGATCGATAAGCTGCTCTGACAACTGACACTTAAAGTTAGTGAGGGAGATAAGAGTCTCCAGCTTCAGAGATTTTTGCAGTTCGTTCCCGTCATTGGCAGCAGAGAACTGGAAGGAATGGCGGCCAAAGGAGGTGTTGGCTTTGGGGATGACCAGTGAGATATACCTGCTGGAACGCATACTACGGGTGGGTGTTGCTATGGTGACCAGTGAGCTAAGATAAGACTGGGATTTGCCTAGCAGTGATTTATAGATGACCTGGAGCCAGTGGGTTTGGCGACGAATATGTAGTGAGGACCAGCCAACAAGAGCGTACAGGTCACAGTGGTGGGTAGTATATGGGGCTTTGGTGACAAAACGGATGGCACTGTGATAGACTACATCCAATTTGCTGAGTAGAGTGTTGGAGGCTATTTTGTAAATGACATTGCCGAAGTCAAGGATCGGTAGGATAGTGAGTTTTACGAGGGCATGTTTGGCAGCATGAGTGAAGGAGGCTTTGTTGCGAAATAAGAAGCCGTTTCTAGATCTAACTTTTGATTGGAGATGCTTAATGTGAGTCTGGAAGGAGAGTTTAGTCTAACCAGACACCTAGGTATTTGTAGTTGTCCGCATACTCTAGGTCAGACCCGCCGAGAGTAGTGATTCTAGTCGGGTGGGCGGGTGCAAGCAGCGTTCGGTTGAAGAGCATGCATTTAGCTTTACTAGTGTTTAAGAGCAGTTGGAGGATACGGAAGGAGTGTTGTATGGCATTGAAGCTCATTTGGAGGTTTGTTAACACAGTGTCCAATGAAGGGCCAGATGTATACAAAATGGTGTCGTCCGCATAGAGGTGGATCCGAGCGTCACCAGCAGCAAGAGCGACATCATTGATATACACAGAGAATAGAGTCAGCCCGAGAATTGAACCCTGTGGCACCCCCATAGAGACTGCCAGAGGTCCAGACAACAGGCCCTCCAATTTGACACATTGAACTCTATCTGAGAAGTAGTTGGTGAACCAGGCGAGGCAGTCATTAGAGAAACCAAGGCTATTTAGTCTGCCAAAAAGAATGCAGTGATTGACGGAGTCGAAAGCCTTGGCCAGGTCGATGAAGACTGCTGCGCAGTACTGTCTTTTATCGATCGCGGTTATAATATCGTTTAGGACCTTGAGCGTGGCTGAGGTGCACCCATGACCAGCTCGGGAACCGGATTGCATAGCGGAGAAGGTACGGTGGGATTCGAAATGGCTGGTGATCTGTTTGTTAACTTGGCTTTCAAAAACTTTTGAAAGGCAGGGCAGGATGGATATAGGTCTGTAACAGTTTGGATCTAGAGTGTCACCCCCTTTGAAGAGGGGGATTACCGCGGCAGCTTTCCAATCTCTGGGGATCTCAGAAGTTACGAAAAAGTGGTTGAACAGGCTAGTAGTAGGGGTTGCGACAATTTCGGCGGCTAATTTTAGAAAGAAAGGGTCCAGATTGTCTAGCCCAGCTGATTTGTAGGGGTCCAGAATTTTCAGCACTTTCAGAACATCAGCTGTCTGAATTTGTGTGAAGGAGAAGCGGGGGGGGGGGCATGGGCAAGTTGCAGCGGAGGGTGCAGAGCTGGTGGCCGGGGTAGTGGTAGCCAGGTGGAAAGCATGGCCAGCCGTAGCAAAATGCTTGTTGAAATTCTCGATTATTGTAGATTTATCAGTGGTGACAGTGTTTCCTAGCCTCAGTGCAGTGGGCAGTTGGGAGGAGGTGCTCTTATTTTCCATGGACTTTACAGTGTCCCAAAACTTTTTGGAGTTAGTGCTACAGGATGCAAATTTCTGTTTGAAAAAGCTAGCCTTTGTTTTCCTAACTGATTGTGTATATTGGTTCCTGACTTCCCTGAAAAGTTGCATATCACGGGGGCTGTTCGATGCTAATGCAGTACGCCACAGGATGTTTTTGTGCTGGTCAAGTCTGAGGAGAACCAGGGGCTATATCTGTTCTTAGCTCTGAATTTTTGAATGGGGCATGCTTATTTAAGATTGAGAGGAAAGCACTTTTAAAGAACAACCAGGCATCCTCTACTGACGGAATGAGGTCAATATCCACCCAGGATACCCAGGCCAGGTCAATTAGAAAGGCCTGCTCGCTAAAGTGTTTTAGGGAGTGTTTGACAGTGATGAGGGGTGGTCGTTTGACCGCGGACCCATTACGGATGCAGGCAATAAGGCCATGATCGCTGAGATCCTGGTTGAAGACAGCGGAGGTGTATTTAGAGGGTAAATTTGTCAGGATTATATCTATGAGGGTGCCCATGTTTACAGATTTAGGGTTGTACCTGGCAGGTTCGTTGATAATTTGTGTGAGATTGAGGGCACCTAGTTTAGATTGTAGGTTGGCCGGGGTGTTAAGCATATCCCAGTTTATGTCACCAAGCAGTACGAACTCTGAGGATAGATGGGGGGCAATCAGTTCACATATAGTGTCCAGGGCACAGCTCGGGGCTGAGGGGGGTCTGTAGCAAGCGGCAACAGTGAGAGACTTATTTCTGGAAAGGTGGATTTTTAGAACTAGAAGCTCAAACTGTTTGGGCACAGACCTGGATAGTACGATAGAGCTCTGCAGGCTATCTCTACAGTAGATTGCAACCCCACCCCCTTTGGCAGTTCTATCGAGACGGAAAATGTTGTAGTTGGGGATGGACATTTCTGAATTTTTGGTGGCCTTCCTAAGCCAGAATTCAGACACTGCTAGAACATCAGGGTTGGCGGAGTGTGCTAACGCAGTGAATAACTCAAACTTAGGGAGGAGGCTTCGGATGTTAACGTGCAAGAAACCAAGGCTTTTACGGTTACAGAAGTCAACAAATGATAACGCCTGGGGAGTAGGAGTGATACTGGGGGCTACAGGGCCTGGGTTAACCTCTACATCACCAGAGGAGGAGTAGAATAGGGATATGGCTAAAGGCTTTAAGTACTGGTCTTCTAGTGCGTTGGGTACAGAGAAAACAAGGGGCCGATTTCCGGGCGTTGTAGAATAGATTCAGGGCATTATGTACAGACAAGGATATGGAAGGATATGAGTACAGTGGAGGTAAACCTAAGCGTTGGGTAACGATGAAAGAGATAGCATCACTGGAGGCACCGATTGAGTCGGTCTCCGCGTGTATGGGTGGGACAAAGGAGCTATCTAAGACAGGTTGAGCTGGGCTGGGGGATCTACAGTGAAATAGTACAATAAGAAATAACCGAAACAGCAATAAGCAAGGCATATTGACATGGGAGAGAGGCATAAAGCAATCACAGGTGTTATTCGAGAGAGCTAAGACAACAGCTGGTAATGGCGACAAAGTTTGGGCTGAGGCTAAACATAAACAGGATGCAGTACCGTATAAAGGAACAGTACAGCAGGCATCAGCTGTATAGCTGAGTTATCATAAGGTCCGGTGAACAGCAATAGGAGAGTTCGGAGGTAGTTTGGGGGCTGCTATAGCACTGGTGAGCAAGAGGCCATGGCTTGCGTGTGCTAGCGGGCCGGGGCTATCAGATGGATCTTCGTGGTCGACGTCGTAACGGGAAGCCTGTTGAAACCACATCAGACAATTTCGTCGGCAGACCAGTCGTGTTGGATCGGCGGGGCTCCGTGTCAACACTAGGAGGTCCCGTCCGGTTGACAGAGAGGTAGATAGCCGGGAGAAGGGCCTGGCTCGAGGCTAGCTCAAGGCTGATTAGCCAACAACAACATCCATTTGGTTGCAGCTAGCTAGTTGCGATGATCCGGTGTTAAAGGTCCAGTGATTCAGTGATTCCGGCAGAAGAACCGATATGTTCTGGGTCGATAACGCGCTGTGCAGACAGTGCAGACTGGCCAATAATAGTCCAGGCTAGAGCTGGATTACATGGAGTTTGTCATATACAGTGCATTCAAAGTATTCAGACCTCTTGACTTTTTCCACATTTTGTTACGTTACAGCCTTATTCTAAAATGGATCCAATTACTTTGACAAAGCGAAAACAGAAATACCTTATTTACATAAGTATTCAGACCATTTGCTATGAGACTCAATTGAGCTCAGGTGCATCCTGTTTCTATTGATCCTCCTTGAGATGTTTCTACAACTTGATTGGAGTCCACCTGTGGTAAATTCAATTGATTGGACGTGATTTGGAAAGGCACACACCTGTCTATATAAGGTCCCACAGTTGACAGTGCATGTCGACGGAATTGTCCGTAGAGCTCCGAGACAGGATAGTGTCGGCACAGATCTGGGAAAGGGTACAAAAAAAATTCTGCAGCATTGAAGGTCCCCAAGAACACAGTGGCCTCCATCATTCTTAAATGGAAGAAGTTTGGAACCAGCAAGACTCTTCCTAGAGCTGGCTGCCCGGCCAAACTGAGCAATCGGGGGAGAAGGGCCTTGGTCAGGGAGGTTGACCAAGAACCCGATGGTCACTCTGACAGCGATCCAGAGTTCCTCTGTGGAGATGGGAGAACCTTCCAGAAGGATCTCTGCAGCACTCCACGACTCGGGCCTTTACGGTGGAGTGGCCAGACGGATGCCACTCCTCAGTAAAAGGCACATGACAGCCCGCTTGGAGTTTGCCAAAAGGCACCTAAATGACTCTCAGACTAGAAGAAACAAGATTCTCTGGTCTGATGAAACCAAGATTGAACTCTTTGGCCTGAATGCCAAGCGTCACGTCTGGAGGAATCCTTGCACCATCCCTATGGTGAAGCTTGGTTTCAGCATCATGCTGTGGGGATGTTTTTCAGTGGCAGGGACTGGGAGACTAGTCAGGATCGAGGGAAAGATTAATGGAGCAAAGAACAGAGATAACCTTGTCGAAAACCTGCTCCAGAGCGCTCAGGACCTCAGACTGGGGCGAAGGACAACGACCCTAAGCACACAGCCAAGACAATGCAGGAGTGGCTTCGAGACAAGTCTCTGAATGTCCTTGAGTGGCCCAGCCAGAGCCTGGACTGGAACCCGATCTAACATCTCTGGAGAGACCTGAAAATATCCAACCTGACAGAGTTTGAGAGAATCTGCAGAGAAGAATGGGAGAAACTCTCCAAATGCAGGTGTGCCAAGCTTGTAGTGTCATACCCTAGAAGACTTGAGGCTGTAATCTCTGCCAAAGGTGCTTTAACAAAGTATTGAGTAAAGGGTCTGAATACTTATGTAAATGTATTATTTCAGTTTGTAATATTTTATAAATTTCAAACATTTCTAAAAAACAGTTTTTGCTTTGTCATTATGGGGTATTGTGTCTAGATTGATGAGGGGAAAAAACTATTAAATCAATTTTAGAATAAGGCTGTAACGTAACAATGTGGGAAAAGTCAAGGGGTCTGAATACCTGCCGAATGCACTATAAAAGTATAGATGCATTTCTTTAATACACTACATTTGGCAGCCTCATCCATTCCTGTCCTTATATGTCAGCATTATTCATGTGAACATATTTGCCACTTGTTTGAATGTAGTCATGCTGGCTTCGTCTCTGTTGTCATTGGATCGTGTTGACTGTACACTCTGTCTATTTTGTGTGGTCGCATTTGCTTACGTTTGCTCCCATAGCAGTGTCTCATCTCTGATAGCTAAATGTGATGGCGTATCCGTTGTCGTGCATTATAACTATAAGCCCTGTTATATGATCTTAGTGGAAATCTCTCTGATTAAGATCCTAATGAGTTGGACCTTGCAGAAGGGTGTCATGGGAGAGACGCAGATGGGTTCTGCTGGTTCACCTTCACACCGACGTACTCAAGGTGATGAGGGGCCTATGGATTTTTCTACAGCATGTAGAGTACATATGCTTTTTTGAGCACCTTTTTGATATTGTTTTAAATAACCAATCCTTACTTTCTCTCATTTTAGTTAGTCCATGTTTGGACAATCTTTTTACATTTCTCTGAATTACCAAAATTCTATGACTTACACTCCCATCTTGAGAACATCCTGCTTTCTCTGTCACCCTGTTCTAAACACACACACACATACAGATGGCAGGGGAACATGTAGACCGGCGACAAGAGACCGAAATAGAAGTTGTCAGACTCCTGTCGTAAGCTAGTTCCCTCTGTGAGGAGGGAGATGCCAGCCATCAACTATGCTGTCAGCCCAGAGTAGGAAGACTTCCTGTCATAAATGTATGAGGCCTGCGCTGAGTCACTGATTCATGGAATATGCTCTTTGAATTCTGTTGCCTGGTGAGGATGAATGATTGAATGGCTCCTATATACACTGCTCAAAAAAATAAAGGGAACACTTAAACAACACAATGTAACTCCAAGTCAATCACACTTCTGTGAAATCAAACTGTCCACTTAGGAAGCAACACTGATTGACAATAAATTGCACATGCTGTTGTGCAAATGGAATAGACAACAGGTGGAAATTATAGGCAATTAGCAAGACACACCGAATAAAGGACTGGTTTTGCAGGTGGTGACCACAGACCACTTCTCAGTTCCTATGCTTCCTGGCTGATGTTTTGGTCACTTTTGAATGCTGGCGGTGCTTTCACTCTAGTGGTAGCATGAGACGGAGTCTACAACCCACACAAGTGGCCCAGGTAGTGCAGCTCATCCAGGATGGCACATCAATGTGAGCTGTGGCAAGAAGGTTTGCTGTGTCTGTCAGCGTAGTGTCCAGAGCATGGAGGCGCTACCAGGAGACAGGCCAGTACATCAGGAGACGTGGAGGAGGCTGTAGGAGGGCAACAACCCAGCAGCAGGACTGCTACCTCCGCCTTTGTGCAAGGAGGAGCAGGAGGAGCACTGCCAGAGCCCTGCAAAATGACCTCCAGCAGGCCACAAATGTGCATGTGTCTGCTCAAATGGTCAGAAACAGACTCCATGAGGGTGGTATGAGGGCCCGATGTCCACAGGTGGGGGTTGTGCTTACAGCTCAACACCGTGCAGGATGTTTGGCATTTGCCAGAGAACACCAAGATTGGCAAATTCGCCACTGGCGCCCTGTGCTCTTCACAGATGAAAGCAGGTTCACACTGAGCACTTGTGACAGACGTGACAGAGTCTGGAGACACCGTGGAGAACGTTCTGCTGCCTGCAACATCCTCCAGCATGACCGGTTTGGCGGTGGGTCAGTCATGGTGTGGGGTGGCATTTTTTTGGGGGGCCGCACAGCCCTCCATGTGCTCGCCAGAGGTAGCCTGACTGCCATTAGGTACCGAGATGAGATCCTCAGACCCCTTGTGAGACCATATGCTGGTGCGGTTGGCCCTGGGTTCCTCCTATTGCAAGACAATACTAGACCTCATGTGGCTGGAGTGTGTCAGCAGTTCCTGCAAGAGGAAGGCATTGATGCTATGGACTGGCCCGCCCGTTCCCCAGACCTGAATCCAATTGAGCACATCTGGGACATCATGTCTCGCTCCATCCACCAACGCCACGTTGCACCACAGACTGTCCAGGAGTTGGCGGATGCTTTAGTCCAGGTCTGGGAGGAGATCCCTCAGGAGACCATCCGCCACCTCATCAGGAGCATGCCCAGGCGTTGTAGGGAGGTCATACAAGCACGTGGAGGCCACACACACTACTGAGCCTCATTTTGACTTGTTTTAAGGACATTACATCAAAGTTGGATCAGCCTGTAGTGTGGTTTTCCACTTTAATTTTGAGGGTGACTCCAAATCCAGACCTCCATGGGTTGATAAATTTGATTTCCATTGATAATTTTTGTGTGATTTTGTTGTCAGCACATTCAACTATGTAAAGAAAAAATTATTTAATAAGATTATTTCATTCATTCAGATCTAGGATGTGTTATTTTAGTGTTCCCTTAATTTTTTTGAGCAGTGTATGTGGGCCACTGCACTGACCCAGGTTAGGGACGGGAAGCATGGTCAAGTCTTGTGGCTGAGCCATTTTAAACAGTGGTTTATGTATTCATATGTTTCGCATAAAATAGATTGAAGTTCAAAATATCTAAGAGACGTATCAGTATGACTTCATTTTTGTTATGAAAAGGAACAGTACAGGTTAGAATCTAAAGTGATGTGCGTGTGTGTATTTCGGGCTGTACGTGTTTCCATGTTTGCATTGTGGGAACATTGCTCCCAGTTAGAGGAGGAATCTGTGAAGCGCGTATGCACACAGAGGGCTGGCCATCCACTGACCCTGTGGGAGAGCTCTGTTGATAGACCACAGAGATACTGGTAATGCAGGGGATTACATGGAGTGTTATGAGTCTGGGGATGCCTTGTAAAGAGTCACTGATCCCACATATAGGCCTTATGGCTAGCTGGTGTCCTGTCTTTCTGATCCCAGGCCTGGCTATAGGCTATAACTTACATTGACATTAGCTGGTCATGCTGCACCTTATCCACTGACTGGACTGGAGCACACACACACTCCCATGCATTTCAACTTTGGGTGTGATATAGGCTAATCTTGTAACAGCAATATGATCTCTGGGCCTTGAATAAACCTTAAAATTCAGCTGCCACACCAAGTTTTAAAAAGTGACTTGTCTTTGCACTTGCCGCAAACCCATATCAGATTACCAGTCAAAGATAAATTAAAGATAGAATTGCATTATTAATATACATTTCATCATTCATTGATGCATAACAATGTCATCATGGTATGTATTGATATTTATAATGTGGTGTCGACCATTTCATTGGAACACATTTGTCCCTCATTAACAGTGTAATAATACCTGAATGTATGAATGATACATTTCAGGCTCTTGACACCACTAGTTTAGATGGCTCCTGTTACCTAATCCATCTCAATGAACTGTGCTTTCAGTGTTGGTAATTTTACTCAGTGCTAAACATTTGATTCAGCACTGCCAGAATATTCAATTGAAAGAAGTGTAACATTGCCATAAAATCTCTCTCTCAAATAATTGGACCTTGAAATATGACACTCCTAGTATTTGGCTACAGGTAGACAATTATGTTGAAGAAATTGCCTACAAGTCCCAGAGTACTTTGCTTTTTTGTGCATCATGACATCACTGTCAACATACTTTTCGGATAGTTTTAACTCGGTTGAGAAGCACACATCACCACACAGTGTTCCCACAAATGTACATTTGAAAGGGAACGTTTCCTCTTGGTAAGTACCACTTTTCTTTGTTTGTTTTTAATATAAAGAAAAGCCCAATACTACACCAAAGAAGGTTAGTAAACTAGCTAGCTGTCAAGCTAGCACATCGGCTCTGTGTTGCTGTCGCCATGGTAACGGGCTCGTGAGGGCCTGGCGTTTTGTTAGCTGATTTTGTTGGTATCATCTGATCCATCCTATCCCCAACCAATGACAGGAATAGCGCTATCACCCGCCATCACATCTAGCTATAAATAAATGTGGCATGATGAATTAAGCATATGAAATCCAAACCATTCTCATTTGTGTGAAATTGCATTATACAAGTTCATGCACTTAGCAGAGGTCTCTGTTGCTAAGAACACACATAATGATGAATTGTAAATGTATGATGATAGCTGTGTGTTTTCAAAACCACTAAGTCGCTCCAGCTGTTTCCTCAGGTGTGGTGTTATGAACCAGTATGAGGTGGTCCATCAGATTGGAGAGGGGGCGTTTGGGAAGGCCTTCTTGGCCCGGGACAGGGACAGAGACGGGGGTGGTGAGAGCCAGTGCGTGGTCAAAGAGATCAACCTCAGAAAGGTACCAACCATAGACTTATCTGTGATGCTCATCAAATCATAACCTGGCCTCTACACAACTGACTGCATTGTTTTAACCAGTAGACCAGTAATGTGTTATGATCATTTCCATCCCCTTTTTTGTTGTCATTCATAGATGTCACCTATGGAAAAGGAAGCATCCAAAAAGGAAGTCATGCTGCTTGCAAAGATGAAGCATCCAAATATCGTCACCTTTTTCAAATCATTTCAGGGTTTGTATCCAGTCAATATGTCTGTGTGTGTGTGCATGCATGCATACGCGCTTACAGTGGGGGAAAAAATTATTTAGTCAGCCACCAATTGTGCAAGTTCTCCCACTTGAAAAGATGAGAGAGGCCTGTAATTTTCATCATAGGTACACGTCAACCATGTCAGACAAAATGAGAAAATATTTTCCAGAAAATCACATTGTAGGATTTTTAATGAATTTATTTGCAAATTATGGTGGAAAATAAGTATTTGGTCAATAACAAAAGTTTCTCAATACTTTGTTATATACCCTTTGTTGGCAATGACACAGGTCAAACGTTTTCTGTAAGTCTTCACAAGGTTTTCACACACTGTTGCTGGTATTTTGGCCCATTCCTCCATGCAGATCTCCTCTAGAGCAGTGATGTTTTGGGACTGTCGCTGGGCAACACGGACTTTCAACTCCCTCCAAAGATTTTCTATGGGGTTGAGATCTGGAGACTGGCTAGGCCACTCCAGGACCTTGAAATGCTTCTTACGAACCCACTCCTTCGTTGCCTGGGCGGTGTGTTTGGGATCATTGTCATGCTGAAAGACCCAGCCACGTTTCATCTTCAATGCCCTTGCTGATGGAAGGAGGTTTTCACTCAAAATCTCACGATACATGGCCCCATTCATTCTTTCCTTTACACGGATCAGTCGTCCTGGTCCCTTTGCAGAAAAACAGCCCCAAAGCATGATGTTTCCACCCCCATGCTTCACAGTAGGTATGGTGTTCTTTGGATGCAACTCAGCATTCTTTGTCCTCCAAACACGACGAGTTGAGTTTTTACCAAAAAGTTATATTTTGGTTTCATCTGACCATATGACATTCTCCCAATCCTCTTCTGGATCATCCAAATGCACTCTAGCAAACTTCAGACGGGCCTGGACATGTACTGGCTTAAGCAGGGGGACACGTCTGGCACTGCAGGATTTGAGTCCCTGGCGGCGTAGTGTGTTACTGATGGTAGGCTTTGTTACTTTGGTCCCAGCTCTCTGCAGGTCATTCACTAGGTCCCCCCGTGTGGTTCTGGGATTTTTGCTCACCGTTCTTGTGATCATTTTGACCCCACGGGGTGAGATCTTGCGTGGAGCCCCAGATCGAGGGAGATTATCAGTGGTCTTGTATGTCTTCCATTTCCTAATAATTGCTCCCACAGTTGATTTCTTCAAACCAAGCTGCTTATCTATTGCAGATTCAGTCTTCCCAGCCTGGTGCAGGTCTACAATTTTGTTTCTGGTGTCCTTTGACAGCTCTTTGGTCTTGGCCATAGTGGAGTTTGGAGTGTGACTGTTTGAGGTTGTGGACAGGTGTCTTTTATACTGATAACAAGTTCAAACAGGTGCCATTAATACAGGTAACGAGTGGAGGACAGAGGAGCCTCTTAAAGAAGAAGTTAAAGGTCTGTGAGAGCCAGAAATCTTGCTTGTTTGTAGGTGACCAAATACTTATTTTCCACCATAATTTGCAAATAAATTCATAAAAAAATCCTACAATGTGATTTTCTGGATTTTTTTTTCTCAATTTGTCTGTCATAGTTGACGTGTACCTATGATGAAAATTACAGGCCTCTCTCATCTTTTTAAGTGGAAGAACTTGCACAATTGGTGGCTGACTAAATACTTTTTTTCCCCACTGTACTTGTGTGTGTGATGTTGATCAGTTTCTCCTGTCTGAAACAGAGAGCACTAGCCTGTACATAGTGATGGAGTACTGTGATGGAGGAGATCTGATGAAGAAGATCAGTATGCAAAGAGGGGTTATGTTTACTGAGGAGCAGGTACAGACACACACACACCACAGGAGGTTGGTGGCACCTTAATTGGGGATGACGGGCTCATGGTAATGGCTGCAGCGGAATTAGTGGAACGGTATCAAATACATCAAACACATGGTTTCCATGTGTTTGATGCCATTCCATAAGTGCCGTTCCAGACATTATTATGAGCCGTCCTCCCCTCAGCAGCCTCCACTGACACACACCACACACACACACACACACACACACACACACACACAGGGTTCAAACACATACTCATGTAAATTATTTTGTTCCCACTCAGATAGTGGATTGGTTTGTACAGATCTGTTTGGGACTGAAACACATCCACGACAGGAAGGTTTTGCACAGAGACATCAAAGCACAGGTATTAAACAGCTGTCATTGTCATGAGCACTCTCTCTCCCTGGTAGCAACATTAATTGCATTCAATTATCTTCCACTCTGCTCACCTCCCTCTCTCTACTCAGCCTAACTAGCTCCACCTGCCCTGCTCTGCTCTTGTTACCTGGCCAGCTGCACTGCATTTCCCACTCACCATCCTCACCTTGCCTCACTCTGTTCTAATTACTCTGCCAGCTGAACTGCATTTCCCCACTACCTCTCCCAGTATATCAAGCCCTGGTTTTCAGCCAAGCCCTGTCAGATCGTCTTCAAACCCGGACCAGTAACCTGCCTGTCTGCGCTCTGACTCCTGTTTGTGATACCGATCCTTTCTTGACTGCCTCCTTGTTCTACTGCCCCGTCTATCCCAACCTGCCTTCTGGACCTCGACTACTCTCCGATCTTCAGCCCCTCCGGTAACTCGTTTCTGCCTTCTGTCTCTCACCACGATATTTGCCCAGCCCTGATCTGTACTTCTGCCTGCCATTCATATTGCTGTTGTGTGTGTGTGTTCCCCCAGGTCTCCGACCACCAGATGAGCGTGCCCAGAGGTTTCACCACCCTCAGCCCGATACGCCGCTCCATCACTGGGGAACACACACACTAAGCACTTGGACTGGACACCCCCGGACATTTGGTGACCCCCGGAGCACAGGTACCCACAGGAGGACCCTGAAAGACCCCTGACACCCCTGGGACTCCTCTTCCCGCCTGTAACCTTGAATAAAGAACTCTGAATTTGAACTTGCGCTCTTGGGTCCTCTTCTGTTCGTGACAGAACGATCTGACCATCATGGACCCAGCGCACTCCCTGACCACGATGGAGGAAGAGCCAGAGAGGACTGCCCTACAGCGACTGGAACGCTCTGAGGGAGACATAAATCGGATGGCTGGCGACATCGCTTCCCTTCTCCAGCTATTCAACCAGCAGCAACAACAGTTCCAACTGCAGCAACAACAGCTAGCCCAAGCCCTGCAACTACTCTCAAGCCCGGCTACTCCACCTGCACCCCCCCTGGTCCTTTTGTTCCTGTACCACCGATACTCCTTCATCCCTCCGCTGGAGGTCCCAATGCTGCAGGCCCGGCAGTGCTGCCACCAGATCCCCACGCTCCTGAACCAAGGATTGGGAACCCGGAACGCTTTTGATGGCAACCAGAAGCAAGTAAGACCATTCTTGAGCAGCTGCCGAATCCAGTTTGCACTACAGCCCAGGACTTTCTCAACAGAGGGAGCCAAGGTGGGGTATGTCATCACACATCTCACCGGTCGAGCTCGGTTGTGGGGAACGGCGGAATTCGACCGGCAAACCCCAGCCTGTGCCTCCTTCAGTGCCTTTGAGGAGGAGATGTTAAAGGTCTTTGACCTAGGCTCGCCAACAGCCGAAGCGTCACAAGCTCTGCTCACCATCCGTCAGGGCAATCGGACAGTGGCAGACTTCTCCATTGACTTTCGTACCCTGGCCAGTCAAAGCTCGTTTAACCCAGAGGCACTGGTGCAAGCCTTCCTCCATAGCCTGGCGGACTATATCAAGGACGAGCTTGTTTCCCATGACCCGCCCTCAACGCTTGATGCCGCCATTGACCTTGCCGTTCGCATTGACCGCCGTATACAGACCCGGAGGAGGGAGAAGGGCCGTCTCAGTCAACCTGCCATCCGTACTCGGGTCGATACCGCTTCTGTCCAGCCCCTGCCTGTCAAGTCCCATAGCCAACTCAATCAGCCTGAGCCCATGGAGATTGGCCGTGCCTCTCTGACTCCCGAGGAGCGTCGGCGCCGTCTAAGCTCCAACCTTTGCCTCTACTGTGGTGGCGAGAATCACCGTGTCGCTACTTGTCCGGCAAAAGCCGCAGCTCACCAGGTGTAGGGGAGATCCGGGTGAGCTCAACAAGCCTTCAGTCTCCCTCCATCCGAAAGACCCTGCTTCATCTCCGCCTTCAGCTTTCTGACAAGACTCATACATTGGCCGCCCTTGTGGATTCCGGAGCCGAAGCAAACATCATGGACCCTGAGCTTGCACAGCAACTGGGCGTGAACCATCATCAACTGACACAACCCATTCCTGCACGAGCCCTGGATGGGCATCATCTTGGCACTGTCACTCATATCTCCGCCCCTGTGACAATCCTGCTGTCAGGAAACCACCAGGAGTCCATCCAGTTTCACCTCCTACACTCACCTGGCCAACCACTCATTCTTGGATACCCGTGGCTCCGTCAGCACAACCCCCACATCGACTGGGAGACAGGAACAGTCCGTGAGTGGGGAAGGAGTTGTCACCAGACCTGTTTAAGGGGGGCCACCCTGCCCGTTCACCGGGGAAGGATCTAGCGCTACCTCCGACATATCCAATGTTCCGGCCTGTTACCACAGCCTGAAAGAGGTGTTCAACAAATCCAAGGCGACATCTCTACCCCCACACAGACCCTATGACTGCGCGATTGATCTCCTGCCTGGCACAGCACCTCCCAAGGGTCGTCTGTATTCACTGTCAGCCCCGGAAAGAAAGGCCATGGAGGACTACATTAATGACTCTCTTGCCTCCGGGATAATTAGACCGTCGTCTTCCCCCGCAGGAGCGGGATTCTTCTTTGTCGGCAAGAAGGACGGTTCTCTTCGTCCATGCATAGATTACCGGGGTCTGAACGACATCACGGTTAAGAATCGCTACCCACTGCCCTTACTTTCGTCTGCCTTCGAACTGCTGCAGGGAGCCTCTGTATTCACTAAGCTGGACCTTCGCAATGCCTACCATCTGGTGCGGATGAGGGAGGGAGACGAATGGAAGACAGCGTTCAACACACCAACCGGCCACTATGAATATCTCGTCATGCCCTTCGGCCTCACCAATGCCCCAGCAGTTTTTCAAGCCCTAGTGAATGATATCCTCAGGGACATGCTAAATACGTTCGTATTTGTGTACCTTGACGATATTTTAATATTCTCAAAGACTCTGTCAGAACACACGCACCACGTCCGGTTGGTCCTGCGCCGCCTGCTGGAGAACTCTCTTTTCGTGAAGGCAGAGAAGTGCGAGTTCCATGCCAAGACCGTTTCATTCCTGGGGTATGTGGTGACCGAGGGCAGCATTCAGATGGATCTCACGAAGGTGTCGGCTGTCACTTCCTGGCCAGTTCCTGAGTCTCGGAAGAAGTTGCAACAGTTCCTGGGCTTTGCCAACTTTTATAGGAGATTCATCAGAAACTATAGCACAGTGGCTGCACCCTCACGGCGCTAACCAGCACTAAACAACCGTACCAATGGACATCAGCTGCTGATAAGGCCTTCAATATCCTCAAGACATGTTTCACTTCTGCTCCCATCCTCCAGATGCCAGATGCAGCAAGGCAGTTTGTGGTGGAGGTAGATGCTTCGGACGTGGGAGTGGGTGCAGTGCTTTCTCAAAGAGCAGCTGAGGATGGCAAGATGCACCCCTGTGCCTTCTACTCCCGTCGGCTAACCCCTGCCGAATGCAACTACGACATTGGGAACCGCGAGCTGTTGGCTGTCAAGCTCGCCCTTGAAGAATGGCGGCACTGGTTAGAGGGGTCAAAGGAACCATTCGTAGTGTGGACAGACCACAAGAACCTGGAGTATATCCAAACAGCCAGGAGGCTGAACTCCCGTCAACAGCGGTGGTCTCTGTTCTTTACGCGCTTCAATTTCACGCTCTCCTACCGCCCGGGATCTCGCAACATCAAACCTGATGCTCTTTCCCGGATGTTTCAGAAGGACGAGACCACCGCCATGACAGCTCCCATTCTTCCCAGCCACTTGGTCGTAGCGGCCCTCACCTGGGAGATCGAGAAGCAGGTCATGGAGGCTCTTCGGGACCAGCCAGGTCCAAGCACCAGCGCCCCCAACCGTCTGTTTGTTCCAGCAAATCTCAGGTCACCTGTGATTCAGTGGGGGCACGAATCCCGTCTGGCCTGTCATCCCGGCATCACTCGCACCCTTCATCTGGTCCGCCAGCGGTTCTGGTGGCGGGGGATGAGACGGGATGTCCGAGAATTCATCCGAGCTTGTCCCACTTGTAACCGAAACAAGACTCCCAACCAGCCTCCTGCTGGGTTGCTGCAACCCCTACTCATACCCAAGAGGCCCTGGTCCCCACGTTTCACTGGACTTTGTTACGGGCCTTCCGCCTCTGACGGACACACAGTCATCCTTACCATTGTTGACCGCTTTAGTAAGATGACCCACTTCGTGCCCCTTCCCAAACTACCCTCTGCTAAAGAGACCTCCCAGGTGGTCCTGGAACATGTGTTTCGTATCCATGGCCTACCCCAGGATATAGTGTCAGACCCGGGGCCCGCAATTCTCAGCAACCTTTTGGAAGGAGTTCTGTCATCTCCCTTGGGGCCACCGCCAGCCTATCGTCTGGATTCCACCCGCAGTCAAACGGCCAGACTGAACGCATGAACCAGGAGCTGGAGAAGGCACTGAGGTGTGTGGCTTCCCCAAAATCCCCGGGCCTGGGCTCAACACCTGCTCTGGGTGGAATATGCCCATAATTCACTCACCAGTTCCTCCACCGGGCTCTCCCCCTTTCAGTGTGTCTACGGGTATCAACCTCCACTGTTTGCCAGCCAGGAGGCGGATGCCACCTGTCCGTCTGCTCTTGCGTATGCCCGCCGCTGCCGCCGCACTTGGGCCCAGGCTCGCACTGTGCTCCTGAAGTCTGGAACCAGCTACGCCGTCGGTGCCAACCGACGGAGGACCCCAGCACCTACTTACCGGGTTGGTCAGAAGGTCTGGCTGTCTGCCCGGGATCTGCCGCTGCGGGTTGTATCACGAAAGCTGGCCCTCGCTTCATTGGTCCTTTTCCTGTGCAGAAAGTCATCAGTCCAACGGCGGTCCGACTTCAGTTGCCCGCTTCCATGCGGGTCCACCCCACCTTCCACGTCTCCAAGGTCAAGCCGGTCCATGAAAGTCCCCTGGTCCCTGCAGCTCCGGCGCCACCTCCTCCGCGCCTCGTAGATGGCGGTCCTGTCTTCACCGTCCGGCGGCTGCTCCGCTCTAGGCGAAGGGGTAGGGGTCTCCAGTACCTCGTTGATTGGGAGGGATATGGTCCAGAGGAGAGGACCTGGATCCCGGCCAGGAGGATAGTGGACCGGACCCCTTATCACTGACTTCCACCGACTACATCCTGATCAGCCTGCAATCCGTAGGGGCCGTCCAAGAGGGGTTCCTAGCCGTCCGGCCCGCCCTGCTCCTGTCTCAGTGCCTGTCCTGTCTCCCGACCGTGACCCTCCAGCTCCTTCTGAGGATGAGGAGATTCACTCGGACCGCTCGGAGGAGTTCTGACCCGCCGCCTGCTCCCCTCCACCCTCCCGGCATGATGTTGTTCTTGGGACTTCTGGGGCCGTCCCTTGGAGGGGGGTCCTGTCATGAGCACTCTCTCTCCCTGGTAGCAACATTAATTGCATTCAATTATCTTCCACTCTGCTCACCTCCCTCTCTCTACTCAGCCTAACTAGCTCCACCTGCCCTGCTCTGCTCTTGTTACCTGGCCAGCTGCACTGCATTTCCCACTCACCATCCTCACCTTGCCTCACTCTGTTCTAATTACTCTGCCAGCTGAACTGCATTTCCCCACTACCTCTCCCAGTATATCAAGCCCTGGTTTTCAGCCAAGCCCTGTCAGATCGTCTTCAAACCCGGACCAGTAACCTGCCTGTCTGCGCTCTGACTCCTGTTTGTGATACCGATCCTTTCTTGACTGCCTCCTTGTTCTACTGCCCCGTCTATCCCAACCTGCCTTCTGGACCTCGACTACTCTCCGATCTTCAGCCCCTCCGGTAACTCGTTTCTGCCTTCTGTCTCTCACCACGATATTTGCCCAGCCCTGATCTGTACTTCTGCCTGCCATTCATATTGCTGTTGTGTGTGTGTGTTCCCCCAGGTCTCCGACCACCAGATGAGCGTGCCCAGAGGTTTCACCACCCTCAGCCCGATACGCCGCTCCATCACTGGGGAACACACACACTAAGCACTTGGACTGGACACCCCCGGACATTTGGTGACCCCGGAGCACAGGTACCCACAGGAGGACCCTGAAAGACCCCTGACACCCTGGGACTCCTCTTCCCGCCTGTAACCTTGAATAAAGAACTCTGAATTTGAACTTGCGCTCTTGGGTCCTCTTCTGTTCGTGACAGTCATAGTCAGACAAAAGCCACATAGATATCAAAGCACAGGTACCACTTATAACAACTTGATTTACTCTGATCATTGTTTTGTTTTTGTATTGCTTTCCTCTAGAATATATTCCTTACCAAGAAGGGGATGAAAGCCAAGCTGGGAGACTTTGGCATCGCTAGAATGTTAAACAAGTGAGTTTCTATGATAGTGGCAGAAGACTCACAGCCAGGAAAGAGACTACTGGTCTTTTCTCTATGACAGCTGCTGATTACAGAGAGCTAGGACATGTTCCAAACCATGTTATTAACATTCCACATTCCACAACCATTCTGTTACATTGTGTATTACAACTCATGTATATTTATGTTGTGATGAATGTGATTGGCTAGTACCATGGAGCTAGCCAGGACCTGTGTTGGGACGCCGTATTACCTGTCTCCTGAGATCTGTGACAACAGACCGTACAATAACAAAACGTATGTACCATATTATACTCCCTTCTTTTTATTAATATTAATAATAAATAATATGCCATTTAGCAGACGCTTTTATCAAAAGCGACTTACAGTCATGCGTGCATACATTTTTGTATATGGGTGGTCCCGGGGATCGAACCCACTATCCTGGCGTTACAAGCGGCGTGCTCTACCAACTGAGCTACAGAGGACCACTCACTCTACTCTCTCTCACTCTATCTATTGATGTCTTTCTCTCTTATTCACACACAGCCTCCCACTGGGCACAGATGTCAGTTCAACAACTAGTTTTAATTTACATTTGGTTGAGTTGTCAACTAACGTGAATTCAACGTGAAATCCCCCAAAAAATTCACCATGTCGTTGGATTTAGGTAAAGAGATTAAGATTAAATGCCCTTACGTTGATGAAATCCAATTTGTTTGTTATCACATAGACTTATTTGGTTGAAATGATGTGGAAACAACGTTGATTCAACCAGTGTCTAGACCTGGAAAAGTAAAAGCCAAAATGTCAGCGTTGTGTTTTGGTGAAATTAGCTACTTTACCTCTACCTAGCATACCCGCAGGATTTCCTGTTATGTGTTTATACAACCTAAAAATAGACCCTGTGTTACTTTCTACCAATAACATATGTCGGCGGTGTCTAATATAGTGATATTTTATCTGATGAGACACTGACTGACTGTGGGGAGAAGTTAACACATTTATTCAGTATATGGCCATAACTGTTGTGTTGCAAACACCTTGCTCCATCTGACCAACTGAGCAATCAAAACACTGTGTGACATAACATATTTCGTGTTGGAACTCGTGTGTTTGTGTAAAGAGTGAAGCAAGCAGACAGGACTGTCGAGCATTAGCTAGGCGCTTGATCAATCAGCCATGTGGCTGCAACTACTCCACACATTTTTTCCATCATACTCTCATTCTGGCTAGGACAGCCTGAAATCGGTGTCCTCCCTCCATTAACAGGCACACGCACGCACGCACGCGCACACACACACACACACACACACACACACACACACACACACATACACACACACACACACACTTTGTCTAGGTAGCTATTGTTCTGCTTTCTAGAACTGGGCTGTTTTGACACTCGCTGGGTTAGAGAGGGCGTTCCCTGGGTTTCACTGTCACACACATTTATGTGTAATTTCCCCTCTATTAGCTCCTCACGAATGGTTTACAGATCATCATATACAGTGCATTCGGAAAGTATTCAGACCCCTTGACTTTTTCCACATTTTGTTACATTACAGCCTTATTCTAAAATGGATTTAATTGTTTTTCCCCCCTCCTCAATCTACATACAATACCCCATAATGACAAAGCGAAAACAGGTTTGTATACATTTTTGCAACAAACCCCCACCGGAAATATCATATTTACATAAGTATTCAGACCCTTTACTCAGTACAATGTTGAAGCACCTTTGGCAGCGATTACAGCCTTGAGTATTCTTGGGTATGACGCTACAAGCTTGGCACACCTGTATTTGGGGAGTTTCTCCCATTCTTCTCTGCAGATCCTCTCAAGCTCGGTCTGGTTGGATGGGGAGCGTCGCTGCACAGCTATTTTCAGGTCTCTCCAGAGATGTTCGATCGGGTTCAAGTCCGGGCTCTGGCTGGGCCACTCAAGGACATTCAGAGACTTGTCTCGAAGCCACTCCTGCATTGTCTTGGCTGTGTGCTTAGGGTTGTTGTCCTGTTGGAAGGTGAATCTGAGGTCCTGAGCGCTCTGGAGCAGGTTTTCATCAAGGATCTCTCTGTACTTTGCTCCGTTCATCTTTCCCTCGATCCTGACTGGTCTCCCAGTCCCTGCCACTGAAAAACATCCCCACAGCATGATGCTGCCACCACCATGCTTCACCGTATGGATGGTGCCAGGTTTCCTCCAGATGTGACGCTTGGCATTCAGGCCAAAGAGTTCAATCTTGGTTTCATCAAACCAGAGAATCTTGTTTCTCATGGTCTGAGAGTCTTTAGGTGCCTTTTGTCAAACTCCAAGTGGGCTGTCATGTGCCTTTTAAAGAGGAGTGGCTTCTGTCTGGCCACTCTACCATAAAGGCCTGATTGGTGGAGTGCTGCAGAGATGGTTGTCCATCTGGAAGGTTCTCCCATCTCCACAGAGGAACTCTGGAGCTCTGTCAGAGTGACCATTGGGTTCTTAGTCACCTCCCTGACCAAGGCCCTTCTCCCTCGATTGCTCTAGGAAGAGTCTTGGTGGTTCCAAACTTCTTCCATTTAAGAGTAATGGAGGCCACTGTGTTCTTGGGGACCTTCAATGCTGCAGAAATGTTTTGGTACCCTTCCCCAGATCTGTTCCTCGACACAATCCTTGTCTCTGAGCTCTACGGACAATTCCTTTGACCTCATGGCTTGGTTTTTGCTCGGACATGCACTGTCAATTGTGGGACCTTATATAGACAGGTGTGTGTCTTTCCAAATCATGTCCAATCAATTGAATTTACCACAGGTGGACTCCAATCAAGTTGTAGAAACATCTCAAGGATGATCAATTTAAACAGGATGCACCAGAGCTCAATTTCGAGTCTCATAGCAAAGAGTCTGAATACTTATGTAAATAAGATATTTATGTTTTTTATTTGTAATACATTTGAAAATATTTCTCAAATCCTGTTTTTGCTTTGTCATTATGGGGTATTGTGTGTAGATTGATGAGGGAAAATTGTATTTAATCAATTTTAGAATAAGGCTGTAACGTAACAAAATGTGGAAAAATCAAAGGTCTGAATACTTGCCGAATGCAATCGAGGGAGAAGGGCCTTACCACAGCTGCAAAGTATCCTTGTGCATTTTATAATGATTGCTCTATATATTCAACAGCAATTTTTGACTGGTTCTCTTTGTTCCTCAGGGATATCTGGTCTCTGGGCTGTGTCCTGTATGAGCTCTGCACCCTCAGACATCCAGTAAGCACTGCTACAAACAAACAAATGCACACACACTCACTCACACACACACTCACACAACCACACGAATGCACACTATCTCAATAGTATTTCTCTCCACCTGCAGTTTGAGGGCAACAGCCTGAGGCAGCTGGTAGTGAAGATCTGTAGGGAGCGCTATAACCCAGTCTCCACCCGCTACTCCTACGACCTGCGCCTGCTGGTCACTCAGTTGTTCAAGGTCAGCCCGCGAGACCGGCCCTCCGTCAACTCTGTCCTCAAACGGCCCTTCCTGGAGAAACGCATCAGCAAACACCTGGACTCCCAGGTAACTACTAGGGAATCCAAGAAAGGGACTGGGGGACCGGCCGGTAACCTTTCTATATGTCCCCCCCTATATGTCCCCCCTAGGCTTAGATAATTATAAACAGAGGGGTGACTTTCTGCTTGCAGAAATTAACATTGAAATCGTTTTGGTTGAAACGGTTCAACAAAACTTGCACAACCCAAATGTGCTAACTCCTCACACTTTGTAGAAGTCTTGTGACTTCTCATCAAGAACAGATATTATTAGCTTATGTGTTTGTGTGTGTGTGTTTCTGGTTTTACTTCTGGTCCCCACAAGGATAGTAAAACAAGGAACATTGTGCCAGTCCCCTCAAGAAAAAAGGCTATTTTAGGCACAGGGTTTAGGGTTAGGGTTAGAATTTGAGTTAGAATTAGGGTTAGGAGTTAATGGTTTGGGGTTAAGGTTAGGTTTAGGGTTAGGGAAAATAGGATTTTGAATGGGAATCAATTGTTTGGTCCCCACAAGGATAATAAAACCAACATGTACAGTGTGTGTGTGTGTTATTGTATTATTGTGTTAACTTCAGGATGTCCTGTGCTGTTTCCTCACTCTGTTCTGGGTGTTTCTAGGTAATTGAGGAGGAGTTCAGCCACACAGTGCTGCACAGAAAGAGAGCTGCAGGCCCACTGCCTAGAGTGCGGGCCATACCAGTACAGATCACCGGTACACACACTTAAGGGACATAAGCGAATAGATTGTATTGCTGTATTTCTGTCTGAGTCCAAACATCCCCTTATCATAATCGTTAGCTTTTCTCAGCATGGTTTCAGCCACACAGTACCCAACAACATAGTTTCCTACTTGCATAGGCTTGGCTCATAGGCTTGGCTTCACAGTAGCTGTGGTGAAATGTTGTCAGTTACACCACCTGGTGGTCAGTGTCATAGCATGCTCTCCAATATCCGATCATCCTCATCAGAATATATTCACTAAAACTCTTGGCATCAAAACCAGTTGCACAGAACTGAACTGTGAGCCCAGTTCAAAGATTCCTGGGCATGAAATGTAAATGACGTCAGCCGTGTCTCTCAATCTAAGAGTACAATCATCCGGTGAATGGCATTAGACTGTTGTCATTCTATTTGGAAGCATGCCAGTGCTGGCACCTGTTTTGTTATGGTACCATTATAGCAACATTGACTTGACTGGGTGTGCCAACTCAAAATCACAATGATGTTTCATCACGATCTGTTAGCTACGTACTGTATTTATCTCCTTTTTCTTCTTTTTTGTAACTTTCCATTTTTTCATCCTCTGTTGGGTCCAGAAATAGTCCCCAAAGCCAGAGTCTCAGAGAGGCCTCCTCCTCGGTCGAAGCCTGGGCCCTCGGTGAAGAAACTGCCCCCCAAACCAGAGTGGAAACCCCCTACCAGAGTCATGCCACAGCACAAAGTAACTCACCTGTCTAAAGCACAACTGTATCAGTTACTCCTACAGTAGCCTACTACTGTATAACAGCTACTACATGAAAGCATGTTCCTAAAACTGTACCACTGAAATTCCATCTTATCTTATTCCATCTAATCTTTTGGGTTTATTTTTTTGTTCCTCAGCCATTTCATCCACGAGCAGCAGAGGTGAGGGTTCCAGTGGCCAGACAATATGGTCAACAGGACCCCAGGTGGGACGGTCAGGCTGAAGTCAACCCTTATGACCACTACCATGCCCAGCTGGACGCCATCCAGAGGAGATACTCTCCTCTACCTCCTCATCCTCCTCTTCCCTCTTGTCATCCTCCAGTGGTTCATGAGAGACCTGTGGAGCGCTATGATGACAGAGAGAATCGCCCAGAACCTTATCAATTGTGAGTGTTCAGTCAAGCATAGCCATAATTATAGAATAATGAAGTGTTCTTCAAGCCTGGTCCTTGCGAGATACAGGGTTTGCAGGCTTTTGTTCATTTGTGTGTGTTCGGCCTTCAGGGTGGCTGCTGCTCGTAATGAATACCTCCAGAGGAGACAGGAGGCCAACCAGTACAAGCTGAGGGCAGAGAAACAGCTGGTGGGTCTCAGGCTGTATTACGCTGAAACAGCCAGCTATTTGCTGGCTTCTGTTAAATACTAGAAAAACTGGATATGCTGCTGATTATTAGTATTTTTATCTGTAAATCTGAACCCTGGCCCTTCCCATTTTGACTCCCAGGGCCTGCGGCCCTCCACAGCAGACGCTGAGCGTTACAGACAGCCTGAGCAGGACCAGGGGGTAGGGCGACCTGCACACCCACACACACCTCACGACAGGAGGCAGGATGGGCAGCAGGTAAGACGGAATGGCAGGAGAATGTGCAGAAAAGTGACTTATGTGATTTATTGTTTATTTGTCAAACATTCAGGTTCATGTGTGTATGTGTAGGAGTATCTACGGAATTTGCAGCACATCAGACAGCAATATTATAATGAGATGAGAGATATCAGAATGAGAGCTGACGCTGAGGTAAAGACGACAACATATTGACATAAAGGTTTCTCTGTCATTCCATATGCCCTACCATTCTTTATCACAACTACGTGCTATCTGCATAACACCACTGCACGTTTCTAATACCATTCTCACTGTACCAAACACAGATTTTGCCAGAATTTAAGTCTATATAATGACATTGATATTAACAGAACAGCCATATCTTTTCAGCCCCAGCCACAAGTGAAACCAGGCACGTACCTGGTAGAGAAGCCCAGACACATAGAGCCACCAACACATAGTGGAGACCAGGACAGAGACAGACCCCAACCTGACCAGGTAAGAACAGGGGCTTATTGCGAACGTTCACATAGAAATGGATTGTGTAAAACAGAAGTCTTGCATAATAAATAAACATTTCAGCTCTATATCTTACATTTCTATCTGCAACATTTAGGACATTGAAGGAGCCCTGAGACAGATCAGGCAGGAGAACAGACTGGAGAGGAGAGAACTACAGAAGAAGCACAAAGCCAAGAAAGCTATCATGTTTGAGATCAAGTTAAATGATGAAAGGATTCAAGAGGATGAAGAGAAAGAAAAAGAGGAGGAGAAGAGGGACGAGGAGAGAACAGTGGAGGACAAAAAGGAAGATGAGCAAGAGGTAAAAAATGACATGCTACCATGTTGCCTGAGTGTGTATGTTCATTTCAACGTGGGGTCTGACTTCACTTTGGACAATGGTGGGGCTCTCAAGCATCTCACTATTTACCCGGTGCGTGTCTGTGGGTGTGTGTGTCTAGGAGGTGGACCCACTGAACCAGACCCTGAGCTTCCAGGCAGGGGAGGAGCTGAGGCACAGGGATTGGTCCAGGGCAGGATTGGGGGCAGGGCAGGATGAAGGCATGCCCAGGTCAGAGGTGAGGAAGGGGTGGGGCCAGGCAGCACCACAGACCCTACTGGACGCCCTGGCTGAGATGGACGTATCATCAATGTGTTCCACTATGGCGGTGCCTGAACTGGGTGAGTGGAAGGGACACAATGGGAGAATCTCAATTGCGAACTCCTCGCAACCTCTCCTCTCTCCTTGCCTCCTTCTCAAAACCCATTGGATGAGAAAACCAGCGGTCCCTTCTCCTCCAATGGGTTTTGAGGCAGCAAGGAGTGAGGATGTGAGGAGTATGCAATTGAGATACTCCCACACACACACACCACTGTGATTTAGGCCAGGATTCATTTCGATTCACATTAGATCCGCCTTATAGTGTGATTGACATTTAAAGGTAATATCCGATTGAGCTGACATATACAGCATTTACCATGAATTCAGTCTCCGCGAACACAGGAGCATTGCCTTTAAAAAGTGCATAGCCGAAAAGGGTTGATTAGATTGAATCCCGGCCTTAGGGAGATTCTCATTTGGGAAAAGTCTGTCCTTTCCTCGACTCCTCTGTCCTCTCTCCTTCATGTCCCAGAAACCGGTAAGTGGTCAAGGAGAGTGTCAATTCGTTAGTAGGCGAACCGAGGAGCATGCTTCCCTCTTCAATTACCTACTTCGGCAAAGGATCCACAAGAGTATCCTCCCGGCACCAAGTGCGGACGTGTTTTTTAATCCGCCACACCCCCATTGAATCAGCTGTCGTTTTCTTTCAGGAGAAAAGCTTAAACAAATGTAAAAACAATACGCTACTTATCCTTTAATCTATAAAATGTCTTGGACAACCAACTTCATTTGTTTTTACGACTTACACATTTATTTTGGGATTCCACCCTGTAAATGTAATTTGCCTGATAACACGCGAGTGTAGAAGGATAGTCTAATTTCATACAAATGCATTTTCAACCACGTTCCCTCTCCTTGCCGCCACTCCTCGATTACATTCAACCTTTTTCAAAAGGAGGCGAGAGAGGACGCAGGAGTTGAGCAAAACCAATTAAGATTCTCCCTTAGTGTCAGTGTTCTGCAGGGTCAGTGCGGTACTCTCTTCCTTCCCCCAGGTGACGCTGCAGATCTCGAGGGGAAGGCTATAGGGGTGAGGAGACCGTGGGGAGAGGGTCCCCCCAACACCCTGCTCCATGCCCTGGGCCAGGCTGAGCTAACATCTACCATGGACTCCGTAACGCCAGGTCAAACACCTCTTAGCCTTGAACCCAGGGTTTTAGATTGATAGGGAGAATCTCAATTGCATACTCCTCGTGTCCTCTCTCCTCTCCTCCTTCTCAAAACCCATTGGTGAAGAATGTCACAGGGAAGGGAACTCTGGCTTTGGGTTTTGAGAAGGTGGCGAGAAGAGAAGACGTGAGGAGGATGCAATTGAGATTCTCCCCAGGTCTAGGATTCTCATATAGGAGAGCACAGCAATACGAGACTAGACACCTTTCTCCTTCCCTCTTAGAACCATTGACTGAGAAAGAGGGAGCCGAGGCAGAGGAAAAAGCGGAGGAGGATGAAGACTCGGATGTGGAGATGGACGAAGAGCGTCTAGAGCCCAGGTCGGATGATGACGACACGTGAGTGTGACGCTGGGCTGATACTGACAATGTGCCTGTGATACTAGGCCAAATGTTATAACATTTAATTATTCCTACATTTTTCAATCTCTCCTTCCTCAGGAACTTTGAGGAGTCTGAAGATGAGCTGAGAGAGGAGGTGGCAGAGTCGATGATGAACCTTTTTATAATGGAGGATGGAGAGAGTGTGAAAGAGGAGGGAGGAGAGAAGGTTGTAACAGATGGAGTAGTGGGGGAAATAGAGTTAGACAGTCAGGAACCTGTAGATCTCCAGCAAATACACCCAGTGATAGAGCCCACTGGTGACACCTCCATAGAGGGTAACCCCTCTCAGACTCAAGCCCAAGGTGCAGGGTGTGAAACTCGGGCAGAGAAACCAAGGGATGCCCTGGCCCAGACAGAGGACTGTGAAGCCAATAAGAAGCAACAGCCGGAAAATGAGTGTTCAAATTATTCTTTACTGTGAGATTTAAGTGGAACGATGACAAGGACCTTGGAAATGGTTGCCTTTCTACAAAAGACAGGTTTTGAGTAAGCTATCTTTATAATTTTCAGTAACATAACTTGCATATATTTTTTTCTTGGCTATAAGTAGACGTCACAGGAGGTTGGTGACACCTTAATTGGGGAGGACGGGCTCATGGTAGTGGCTGGAGCAGAATGGTATCAAATACATCAAACACATGGTTTCGCTACGTTCCAGCCATTATTATGAGCCGTCCTCCCCTCAGCAGCCTCCACTGCCAACCTGTGGCAAGAATAGGTATCACTTGGTACAAACTTTAACCTAGTAGACATGTCTTACATTTTTCTAAACTGCAGGTTTAAGTTTGGACCAAGTGCTACCTATTCTTGCCACAGGTTGGCAGTATAACATAAGCAGGCATTGACAAGAAGTCAAGTATTTAGGTGTTGAAAATGTTTCAGTATTGTTGTTACATGGAGCAACTTCTAAAGACTAAAAATAATAAAGTACAACATAAGGTTGAATGTTTTATTCATCAGATATATAGGAACAATACATTTACTTTTCCAAAATAAAGCATTGTTTGTATATTTACATTTCTGCACATTTAATCAGTAACATTTCTGAGCCATGGTCCCTTACAGAGGGGGAAAAAAAGCACACTGAGAAAAAAAAATTGCACAATGATATTTGGTCATTCTTCGCCAGTGAAAACAGTACAGAAACCTAATCGTTCCGGATCAAGTGCTTTTTGAGTGTAAATGTATAAATAGAATGTCCACCACCTCACTTCACTGTAACTCTATCAAGACAGTGCAGATAAGACAAGCATCCTTACTTATTCATATTAATAAAGCCAGCAAAGCTCCGATAGACCATCAGTGTTCCAACATTCAAATTGATACAACATTCTCTGCCAATCAGGCCTGTGAGGGCAGCAGAGCGGAGGGGTTTCAGTCTGAGGGGGGAGTGATTGGTCTTCCCTCATCGCTGCAGTGTTCCAATCAGAGGTTCCATGGAAGACAGGAAGCTAGCGTCAAACTCCTGGTTGGAGAAACGTTCTACGGACCGCCGGGCGTTCCGCCGGATCTCCAGCCGTGCCGACGACGACAGGGTCAGGATGGTCTCCATGGCGGTGGCATAGCTGTCCTCGCTGTCAGCCAGGAATCCAGTCTGTCCACCCTCGTAGGGAACCACGATGTCTAGCTTGGGGCCGCCGGACTTGTGAGCCAGGATGACTGTCCCTGCAGCCATACATTCTACGACACCTGAGACAAGAGGAGGCAGAGAAGAGGGGACAGGGATCAGGAGTCTGGAATGTACAATACTTGTCTAAAAAACGGAAGATAATAAGATGGTAGATATAAGATTAATACCTATGCCAAAATGCTCGTTCCACATGGTGTGCAGGCCAATGGTGGCGTCCACCAGCTCCCTCTTTAGCTCCTCAAAGGAAACATTGAGTTTAAACTCCACCCTGTCAGTCACACCCAGCTCCTGGCACAACTCCCTTAGCATCAGCACTCTATCCTCATCCTCCTGGTTACGGCAGCCACCAATCAACACCAGCCTCAGAGACTCCCGCCCTCCCGGGCCCGCCCCTTTCCTCTCCAGAAGCTTCCGGAACGCCCTTATTTGTAGCCGGTGGTCTTTCTCTGGTCGGAACTGACCCACAGACACTATCGAATGGCACTTACTGTCTCCGAACCCCTCCCCTTCCACCTCGTCCTCCAATGGCATGTCAAGGAAGGAACGGACTTCGCATGGCGGGTAGACCACGCTGGTGCGGCTGGGGGCGCGCCACAGAGCCAGGATGTGGCCCAGCGTCCAGGTAGAGTTGACCATGACGACGTCGCTGCAGGAGCCAGCTAGGCCGTAGATCAGAGCGAAGGCACAGTAGTATATCACCTTAACCGTACTAAGGACAGGGTTAGTAGAGATGTAGTCTGCATTGTTGAACCTGTTGGGATTGTAGGAGGGAGTGGATGATTACAAATACTGCAGAGGAAAATCACAGGTTTGATAACTAGGCCTATAACAAAAATACATCAACCACACTATTAAAAAGAGCACATTATCTTCTGTATCACAATAAATAACAATATCAATATTTTACATTTTAGTCATTTAGCAGACGCTCTTATCCAGAGCGACTTACAGGTAGTGGGGGCATACATTATTTTTTTATTATTCTTTCATACTGGCCCCCCGTGGGAAACGAACCCACAACCCTGGCGTTGCAAACGCCATGCTCTACCAACTGAGCTACAGCCGGCCATTCCCTCCCCTACCCTGGACGACGCTGGGCCAATTGTGCGCCGCCCCATGGGTCTCCCGGTCGCGGCCGGCTACGACAGAGCCTGGATTCGAACCAGGATCTCTAGTGGCACAGCTACCTTAGACCACTGCGCCACTCTGGATATGCTTTGTAATTAAAATAAACAGTACTGACGTGGGGTTCCTCTCTCTCACTACAGAAAGCATGTCAGTACTGACGGTGGGGTAGTGCACATAGCTGCCCACCCTGCATCCTCCCAAGTAGCGGAAGATAGGCAGAGTGAAGGCATAGCCCATGGAGTCCACATAGAGGTCTGGTACGAAGGACGTGAGGGCCTCCCAGCCCAGAAACATGGAGCCCATGCTCTGCCCCAGCAGGGTGAAGTGGGGGTAGGTGCTACTCTCCACCAGGAGACGGTTCTTCAGGAATATGAAAGTCACTGGACGAGGCAGCCTGATGTTGAAGCGTTGTCGGGCGCCCTCCAGAATCTGTTCCCCCGTCACACCTTGGTCACCGGTGTACACAACGAAAGAGATATTTGGGTATCTACAGGAGGGAAGACACAGAAGAGACACATAACTCAACATATCAGGAGATTAAGTTATGGAAAATACAGGTTATGACGCTCATGAGCACTGAATGCATTGAAATCTAAATATAGGCTCAGACAGTGTAAACCTACCTATTCTGAAGCGCTCTGAGGGCGCACCAGAGCACACGCTCCCCGCCCCCTCCTGCATTGCAGTAGGGGTGGAAAAAGGCCACCGTTGGGGAGCTGTCCTGAGCCAGGCGGGCTTTCCGACTCCTCTGCAGCCACATTCGGACCCCCATGACGAGTAGAAACAGAAGCAGCGTCAGCACCAAGCTCAGATACACGCATGGCAGCACCATGGACCATAGTAATCTGTTTTGAAGACAATAATAATTATACTACTAGCTATAAATCAAATCAAATCAAATTTTATTGGTCACATGCGCCGAATACAACAGGTGCAGACATTACAGTGAAATGCTTACTTACAGCCCTTAACCAACAGTGCATTTATTATAACACCATGGTGGCTTACTGACTGGTTCTCAGTAGCTAGCTAGCTATGAATTTAACTCCAGTATTTGACAATGTCATGTCGATACAAAGAACTCCGATTGTAAAATGTATTTTATTAGTCATAGATATGGCTACTATCTATGACTGTCACTTGTTCTTTCTTCATATAGCCAGTTTCTGTTGTCAAGATAACTACGATCTGCATTTACTACGCCAGGTGTTAGAAACAAAGCAGCATCATTTATTCAATGATTATTACCTGATGAAGTCGCATAAGCACAGAGGCAGATGATGACGATCATGGCCAGACATCTTGACAACACAACACAAACTTTGACACTGGAAGTAGTTGTCGAGCTGGCTGTTGAGGTGCGCGTCTGTGATTGGTCCATATTTCGTTGTTTACATAGGACGTCAGAATTAAAGCGATACACTACTTGATGGCTAAAATATGTAGTTGAACACAACTAATTAGTATTCAGAAAAAAAAAAATAGTATTTAGAGAGACTTTGTTTTTAATTTGAGGTCAATAGACATTTTAAAGACATAAAAAGTGCCATAAGTATGGGAATATTCACATACACTTGCTGTGCAAAATACACATTATTCAGACAACTACTCAGACAACTACTCAAGGCTACATAAAGAGAATGACACCAGTACTGGGAATGTAAAAATTTGGCACAAGATTAGTGCTGATGAGTTAGATCTGAGATAGGGGTATTTGGCTATTCAGGCCAAGATACAGTAGCCTCAGTATTAGTTCCTTCATAGTTATGTTTGTTGTTCACTATTGTGAGTTTTGTGGAGAGACTCTCGGTCTGGTTCTTGAAGTTCCAGTGGCAGGCTGGGGTGCAGGCATAGAAGATGAAGGGCAACCTGTGTAGTCCAAAGATGTTGTAACAGGCAGCGGTCTGTGAGAGAAAGGGCCATAGTGGCTGAGTGTTGCGGCTCTTGGGGGGTGTTCCGGCTGCAGCTCTTCCAGAGTCCTGCAGCCAGAGGTGTTTTGTTACATTTCAATAATAACACAAGGTTGGTACTATACAAAGGTGGTGGAATGGATGAGTTACCCCCATACAATGTAAGACCTTGGGAAAAGCTCTATATTATGGTCTTTGCAGCCTTACTGCCTTCTCTGGACTGTACCGGAGTTTTCTGATGCCATTGGTTAGGGATGAGAGGAGGTTGTAGGAGGCATCTAGAAACTGCAGAGAGGGCAGCTGGTACAGCCTGTAGATAGGACAGACAGCACAGGACTCAGATCTGGGTCACCGACAAAGACTTCTGACAGCAGGGTAGGTTTATAACACTGTGTATAACAGGTTCCCAAAACTGTAGTGCCCTGTTGTTGCTCTTACTCAGACCGCAGGGAGGTGTTCTTGCAGAAGGAGATGACAAAGGTCTTGAACCTGTTGAGTCTGTGGATGCCGGTTGGAATCTCCTCTATGGGGCTGTCTCTCATCTTCAGCACCTCCAACTGTGTGAGCTCATACACCTGTTTAAAGAGAGGGGGGAATAAATATTTGGCTATATACATATTTCCCAGAGACATGGGAGTTGTCTTGCCATGGAATTGCAGTGCCATTTTGCGGCATGCTTTCAGAAGACCCTTTTCAGATAAATAGGCTCTAAAATAACCCCAGTATATCGGTATGACATGCTTGTGGTTTGTGTCAGTTCATAAGGGATCTCACCACTGGGAAGATAGTGAGGTCATTGAAGGACAGGTTAAGGTAGAGCAGGCTCTGGGCCAGAGGAGTCAGATCAGGAAGCAGGGCGATGAAGTGGGCCTGAGAAAACACACTGTAAATCCCTCAGTAAAGGTTCAGAGAGAAAGAGCTCTAGCTCACATATTCCTCTTCTACTTCCTGCTATGCTATATTTGAGTGACTGTTGTTTTATTTCCTTTTAATGTTAGGTCGAACAAAGGATGGCTGTGTTTCTGTCGCTCTCTCAATTATGCTGCAAAGACTCTGACAACAAAGGCTTTCAATGCATAAGGAATAAATAATAAAATAATATATAAATAATTGGCAAAGGACACACACCCACAGTCAACAACACACAGCACCTTCAAGGTGAATGCCTTGCCCCCCTCCATCAGACAGTCGAGTATGGCCAGCTTAGACAGGCTGATGGCCTCTCCAGAGTGCCTGAACAGGGAGTGGGTCCGCCGAGAGCACCGAAAGTGCTTGGTCAGGATCATCTCCGTTCCTGCTCAAAGGAAAGGTGGATTTATTTGCTACAAGAAAAACAGAGCTTGGCTTTGTACAAACAACTCAACAATCAAATCAAATCAAGCTTTATTTATACAGCACATTTCAGACATGGAATGCAACGCAATGTGCTTCACAGGGGGAAAAAAACAATAAAAACTATGAAAAAAAAAAAGTATACACAAACATAAGACGATAAAAAACAAAAGAATAACAAATCAAAACTGAACGACTAAAAAGCACCCTAAGGAAAAGCAAAGCTAAAAAGGTGTGTTTTAAGAGGGTTGGTTATGTAGTGTTGGTTATGGTATAGTAAGTGAGAAGGCAAACATGTTCTTGCCTGGGTATACGTTTGCCTGCTTCTGAACAGATTATCTTTCCCCTGGTGGTACCCAGATCTCCAGACTTCTGATCAGACCTGCAAGTCCCATCTCCCAGACAGCTCCGCCGACATATCATCTGAGCCTGCAACTCCATACGGATCAATGCTGTCAGCTTTTATCAGATAACACACACACAACAAATACTAAAACACACACAATACGCATGAAGAAACAGTACACCACTGTAACTTACACAAGCAAGCATCCTTGTCACACAATACTCACTAAATAATACACTAGTACTGGTGCTTAATGAAAACACCACAATCTGGACTCTAGCCTACTACAATGGCAGGTCATCTTTTAACATATTATATACAGTGTGTATCACATTTGATCTGCCTCTGTGGGATCCTGGTCTTGGCCTCTGGCACTTTCTCAGTGGACATCAGCTGCTTGGACACCTCAGCCTGCTGCCCTTTGTGCAGCTCCATTAGGAAGAACCCAACCAGCTTCCTGTAGTTGCAGTGAGACAGAGCCACTTTCTTCAGGCCCTCCAGCGACTGGGGCCCACTGCTGCCATTAGGGTCTCGCAGGAAGTCATTGAAGCTAAAGGTAGGGTGAGAAGGGATGCATCTGGGGTCTGTCTTGAGGCGGTCGAGGAGGGGGATTTTAGGGAGGGTGAATGGGGGTTTACAGGAGAAGCCCTTGATTATTTTAGGCATCAGCATCGATGGGACTGAGGTCAGGGGAGTGGGGGCCACTCTGAAGGCTGCAGGGTCATAATCCCAAAGAGGAAGTGCGTGGCAGCGCGACTCACTCCCCTCTGTGGCACTGTCCTTCAGAGCCTTTCTCTCTGTTGATGGCAATGAGTCTATGATTGTACATGGAGAAAACAAATACAAATGAGATCACAAGCTTCCCATGACACTTTAACAGTTGCATCAAACATAGGCCTAGATTAAGAAGGATACGAATTGTATGCTTCCTGCAGTTCATTTCTGTGCAATGAGACATGCTCAACGAAGATAACGTAACTTAACTTACCTGAAAGTATAGGCGGAAGAAGTGGTTTCACAATGGGGGGAATCTTTTTAGGAGGCAAAGGCCTCCGAAGAAGCCTTGCATGTTCTGATGGCATAGTTACTCCACGTTGAAAGCTTTTAATTCCTGGCAAAAGGTAAAGTAGCTAAATTAACTGTAGACATTTACAGTAGCATAAATGCCAAAAACCAATCTACAAATATTTAATTAAGCTGTAAATAGGCGCCAATGGTAGCAGTATGGTGGAAATAATATAAAGTAGAGTTAGCTAGCTAGGTAAATTAGAGCCATCACCAGTCTTTATAGGCTACCTATCCAGTCCCATCAGGTGTGTCTGCCCAATATAACCTAAGCTTAATTCCCTGGTTAAACGACCTGTAATCTGTTGTAAGTAGCTAATTAATCAACAGAGGGAGCAAAACTGGCAAGCCTATGTAATATGCTGCGTTTAGATGGTAAGAGGTAGACCGCAAACCGGATGTCATTGTTTCAATGAGCGCACGATTGTAAATGCCGTTGTGCCTGGCGGTGAATGCCGTCAGCCGCCACATTAGACGGGACTTAACGCCAGAGACAGTTCAAATATTTCAACTTTTGCCGTCTGTCGTAGCGTTGTTTTCTAACGGATGTTGATTTGCTGTGTTTGTTTACTGAAATCACCATAGCAAACCATATCGTTGTGCTGGCTTCCTTTTACGGTCACCCTCTTTCTTGCTTTCTTGTCCCGCTATACCAACTCTATAACGGTTTTTGCGTCCCTCGTCTAAACGTATCATTAGTTGTTGACACAGGAAACAGATAACTTAGCTAGCTAGCTAAGCTAAACAACTAGTCATAGAATAACAGCAACCAATGAATCTACCAAATAATGACATTTCAAACACGTTCAAAATAAACATCACATTCGAAATTTCACATTTAGTTAGCTAGTTTACATCATATTGTCACTTTTTGGGGGCAAACTTACCACTGAGATTTCCTTGGCTGATATGTTTCCACGGTTCAACAGAGTCCTTGGCAACCGCCATAGCAACCGTCAATCAGATCAAAAGAATCTGAGTCAACCAGGTTCAAAGGTGCATAAAGGTCTACTACCACGCTAGAGTATGTCAATGCAAATATGGCAGAAAAGGTATGTATCAAATAAAATAAAATACAATTGTATTGGTCAGATACGGGTGTTTAGCAGATGTTATTGCAGGTGTAGCGAAGTGCTTGTGTTTCTAGCTCTGACAGCGCAGTAATATCTAACAAGTAATATCTAACAATTTCACAACATATACCCAATACACACAAATCTAAGTAAATTAAGAATATATAAATATATGGACGAGCAATGTCAGAGCGGCATAGACTAAGATACAGTAGAATAGTATAGAATACAGTATATACATATGAGATGAGTAATGCAAGATATGTAAACATTATTAAAGTGACTAGTGTTCCATTTATTAAAGTGGCCAGTGACTTCTAATCTATGTATATAGGCAGCAGCCTCTAATGTGCTAGTGAAGGCTATTTAACAGTCTGATGGACTTGAGATAGAAGCTGTTTTTCAGTCTCTCGGTCCCAGCTTTGATGCACCTGTACTGACCTCGCCTTCTGGATGATAGCGGGGTGAACAGGCAGTGGCTCGGGTGGTTGTTGTCCTTCATTATCTTTTTGACCTTCCTGTGACATCGGGTGCTGTACGTGTCCTGGAGGGCTGGTAGTTTGATGCGCTGGGCAGACCGCACCACCCTCTGGAGAGCCCTGCGGTTGCGGGCGGTGCAGTTGCCAGACCAGGCGGTGATACAGCCCAACAAGAAGCTCTCAATTGTGCATCTGTAAAAGTTTGTGAGGGTTTTAGGTGCCAAGCCAATTACTATGCTAAGTGTGAAAAATAAGTGTTTTTCAAGTAAAACAGTTTACTATCTCCTCATAGACTAGACTAGAACAATAAATGTAGGCCTATATACAGTCATTCATTGGGATAAAGCAGTATTGTTGAGAATGCCTGGCCTGGGATCGGTCCAGACATGAGTCTGTGTATTACTGCAGCGGTGAAATGTTGACAGACTAACCAATGACAACTGAGACACTTTCAATATGGCTAAGGAGGATGATGTCAAACTCAATTGCAATAACTGCTGTTGAACTTTGCCTGAAATTCCCTCTGAAGATGTATGAAGATAATATTTCATCTAACTTAATTTTATAGGTTGTCACTAAAGTCAACATAAAATACATCACAAAACTGAATAGAACATGCACAAACCTACACAAACACAAAACGGAGTAAAATATTATTGCCAGACTGATCCACCTTGATAGCCCTGTGGCAGGCAGCAGATTGCCATATAAAGACATTCCTCTTAGTGAAGTTGAAGTTGTTGTGGGTCGCGTGTCACTTCCTTCCTCGTTTATTTGAATAGATGAATTGTCGCATGACTTCTGAGGGAGAGACAGTGCACTGCCTGCCTGTCAAGCAGTGAGAGCAGCAGACACACTGAAGGAAGGAAAGTGAGTCAGAGACAGAGACAGACAGACCACACAGACAGACTCACAGACAGATCCGCCAGTCAACTCACCTCCCTCAGGTAATTCAATCTTCTGACCTAGGGGCCTCTCAGTGTCAGTGTGTCCCTCTGCATGTGTCTTTATTACGTTGAATCTACTGGGAAAATGGTCTGTGACTGTGTGTTGATGCTGATGAGGATGAATGATGATGATGCATTTCTGTTGCTTTAACAGTCTATAAGGGTTCACAGATGGTCCTGTGTGTGTTAATAGATAGTGTCGTCCTGGAATCTTAGGGCAGCATGTGTAGTAGACATGCTGCTCAATGCGCAGCATTGCCATGTCTTGACTGTAGAGTTTCAGAATCAGCAGAATATGGGGGCAGAGAGCAGAAGTAAACCATTGCACCGTTGTTAAACAGGAAGTTAGTTGGGTTGTGGTTAGCCTTGCTGCAACTGCTGAAAAGTATTCTAACGTGAAAGCTAACAGTAACTCAGATATAAATGTACATTTTCTAAAAGTTCCCAACATATCTTCACTATTCACCGAATAACATGTGCATCAGCATGTGGAATTGACTGGCACATGCAGATTTGTAATCTCTTAATTTGGAAATTATGAACAATATAGAATAGATATTTTGTCTTTTAATAGTGGTTGAAGAATCAATAACAAACTACACTTAAAGGAATGTGCCTTTGCATACAAAACAATTGAGAGAAACCGAGGAAGCACAATTGATTGCTGTATAAAGATTACTTTGAGTGACAGACAGATTGGCTTTAATAAATGTCCACATCATAATATTGTTCCAATAAACCTCTCTTCCTACATATAATCCATGCAAATGTACCTTACTGTTTGATTATTTTCTTAGTACATAATGAATAAGCTGTCTGTTTAAAAGAGAACAAGATTTGCATGTGAAATCTGCGGTACCATGACTGATGTTTGTGGGTATTGCAGTTTTATTTCCATAAAGGCCCTTGATGATTTTAGTGGCTGAGTCCACAGGTAATCCTTGATGACAGATGAGGGTTTTAGGGATTTCAAATCAAGGAACTGGATTTGCCTCATGAAAGATAACGCCCCTCATGATCAAAATGCAAAGACACATTTTACTTCATCATCAAAATGTAAAGAGGGTAAATGTCGGCCCTAAAAAGGCAATAATATCCTGTTTTTAGATTAGTGAACATCACACTGTCATTGTGTCATCCAGTGTGTGGTTTATTTAATCATCAGAGAGTGTCTCGCTGCTGATTGAAATGAAATGCTTGCAAAGTGACAGAGCTGGTCATTTTGAAACATGGTGTGAAAATATATCAGTTTCACTTCTGCTTCTGACCTCTATAGCTATGGTGGAAGAAAGGGAACAAAATCTCCTTGTTCTTCCTTATTTGAGCATTCAGAAGTGTGCTACTGGGCCTCCTGTGTGGTGCAGCGGTCTAAGGCACTGCATCACAGTGCTAGAGGCTTCACTACAGACCCGGGTTCGATCCTGTGCTGTATCACAACCAGCCGTGATCTGGAGTCCCATAGGGCGGCGCACAATTGGCCCAGTGTCGTCCGGGTTAGGGGAGGGTTTACTTGGCTCATCGTGCTCTTGTGGCAGGCCAGGCGCCTGCAGGCTGACCTCGGTCGTCGGTTGAACGGTGTTTCCTCCGACACATTGGTGCGGCTGGCTTCCGGGTTAAGCAGGCGGGTGTTAAGAAGCGCGGTTTAGTGGGTCATGTTTCGGAGGACGCATGACTCGAGCTTCGCCTCCCGAGCCCGTTGGGAAGTTGCAGCGATGAGACAAGATCGAAAATTGGTGAGAAAAAAGGGGTAAAATACATACTAAAATAAAAACAAGTGTGCTACTACAGTACATACATGGTTGAATTAGACTAATAATGTTCTCTAGACCTTTCTCCATACTATAGGTTTAGAAAACCATAGATGCCATTTATAGGAGCCAATCAGGTTTGTTCTGATGAGGTGGGTGACAATGGAAAGAGAGACATTTGTTACTCATCTCTAAACTTCACACCTCGGAGGCAAGCAGAGCAGAGCAAAGTGGGTCTCTGTATCTAACGTGACCTTTTATCTCTGTGGTTTACAGCCGTAGAGGTCTCAATGAAGCCACACAGTGAAATGGCAGCCATTCTTCCTGTCTGTTATCAATATAGCAACCTCTATTCCACTCTCGACTCAGACTGAGGCCTTAGGCCTGGAATGTATACTTAGTCCTAAGGCAGATGAGGAAGAATTCAGAGGAGTTTCAGATAAACACATCCGCACGCAAACTTTGAGTTGCTCTGGCTCACCACACAGAATGTCACAAGACAAACTTATCTGAATTGCATAATATATTATTCTCCCTATTTCACACAAGTCTTAAGCCATATCCTCATGACGACTTTGTTGTCGTGTATACTTGGAAACGCTAGTTATGTGATAATGACTTGCAGTTGCAAAGGGGTGTAATAAAGACACATGAATGGTGCGAATTACCTCATCAGAAAAAGTATGAAGTAGCTCACTAGAAGCAGGATACTTTAGAATGAAATAGACATCAGAGCCCAGAACCACTGGGTACAGCATTTATTTTGTTGCAATTATCACAGTGACAACATGCAGAAATATAATACTTTTTCCAGTTCCTCCTTGTTGAGTATGTTCAGTATTGTATGACTTTGTAAAGAAAGTTGAAGTTGAAGTTGTGTTTGATGGTTTCAGATCCCACAAAATGGCTGCTCCAGCACAGATTTCTCAGGATGAGTTGGAAGAACTGAGAGAAGCCTTTGCTAAGATCGGTGAGAGCCTGACAGGGAGCCTGAACAATCTCCAATCCTGATTCCCCTATACTAAGACAGAAACTGAAACATAGTTGATACATTATATACTCACTTCACTCTCTCTCTTTTATCCTGGGTCACTGACTCATTATGCATTCAACAAGGCTACATTTTACATGACCTTTTGACTTATCCATCCTGTTCCAGATGTCGACTCTCATGGCCACATTGGCACAGAAGAGCTCAATGACCTGTTCAAAGCTGCCAACCTGCCGTTGCCAGGATACAGAGTCAGAGAGATCATCCAGGATCTCACCAAGACAGGAGACCTGCATGACGGCAAAGTCACCTTCGATGAGTTTGCCAATGTAAGTTCAGAGGTCACGAGGTTAAAGTCAATGTCATTTACAAAAAGTAAATGTCAAAGAAGAGCAGAACTTAGCTTGATACATCTTGACATGACACCAGAGAAACATGGTATCATCTCACCACCATGTTTCCTTCCACTAAGGTGGTCCATGGACTGAAGAGTACAGAGGTGGCTAAGACCTTCAAGAAAGCCATCAACAAGAAGGAGGGCATCTATGCCGTAGCAGGAACCTCAGAGCAGTCCAGCTCAGGCACACAGCACTCCTACTCAGGTGACTGCCCCTACTTGTTTCACTGGCTGAGAATTCCCCCAAGCTATCTATTTGAGTCACTCTCTAGATAAATCTGTAGCCAACATGACACAGGAAGCACTAATTATTCAAATGAGACATACAGAACCACATCTACATCTATGTCTGGAACAATCCATAAGTACAACAACACTTCCTGGTCCGTGAAGTCACATATCTGAAGGCCTCTGATTGGCTAATGTATATAAATATTTCCCCATAAATACAAATACTCCTACATGTATATTGTGCATTCACCCCCATACCCCCACCTTTCTCCACTGACAGAGGAGGAGAAGGTTGCTTTTGTGAACTGGGTGAATAAGGCCTTGGAGAAAGACCCAGATTGCAAGCATGTCCTCCCCATGGACCCCACCACCAACGACCTGTTCACCGCTGTCGGAGATGGGATCGTTTTATGGTACTTTCTAACTGGTCATAGACTTACTTTAGAGTAAAAACCAATCCCTATGGCAATATTCCATTGATATCTAACTATGTATCTCTCCTTCACCTGGTAGTAAGATGATCAACCAGTCTGTTCCGGACACCATCGATGAAAGAACCATCAACAAGAAGAAGCTCACACCCTTCACCATCCAGGTAACCTTTTATAGCCATTACTGTAACACCACATGACTATCAGAGGACAGCAGCTTTTTATAACCCATTGACACAGTAGTTTATTTTCTTTGTCATTAAACAGTTGAAGTCAGAAGTTTACATACACCTTAGCCAAATACATTTAAACTCCGTTTTTCACAATTCCTCACATTTAATCCTAGTAAAAATTCCCTGTCTTAGGTCAGTTAGGATCCCCACTTTATTTTGAGAATGTGAAATGTCAGAATAATAGTAGAGAGAATGATTTATTTCAGCTTTTATTTCTTTCATCACATTCCCAGTGGGTCAGAAGTTTACATACACTCAATTAGTATTTGGTAGCATTGCCTTTAAATTGTTTAACTTGGCTCAAACGTTTCGGGTAGCCTTCCACAAGCTTCCCACAATAAGTTGGGTGAATGTTGGCCCATTCCTCCTGACAGAGCTGGTGTAACTGAGTCAGGTTTGTAGGCCTCCTTGCGCGTACACGCTATTTCAGTTCTGCCCACAAATGTTCTATAGGATTGAGGTCAGGGCTTTGTGATGGCCACTCCAATACCTTGACTTTGTTGTCCTTAAGCCATTTTGCCACAACTTTGGAAGTATGCTTAGGGTCATTGTCCATTCGGAAGACCCATTTGAGACCAAGCTTTAACTTCCTGACTGATGTCTTGAGATGTTGCTTCAATATATCCACATAATTTTCCTCCTCATGATGCCATCTATTTTGTGAAGTGCACCAGTCCCTCCTGCAGCAAAGCACCCCCACAGCATGATGCTGCCACCCCCGTGCTTCACGGTTGGGATGGTGTTCTTCGGCTTGCAAGCATGCCCCTTTTTCCTCCAAACATAACGATGGTCATTATGGGCAAACAGTTCCATTTTTGTTTCATCAGACCAGAGGACATTTCTCCAAAAAGTACAATCTTTGTCCCCATGTGCAGTTGCAAACCGTAGTCTGGCTTTTTTATGGCGGTTTTGGAGCAGTGGCTTCTTCCTTGCTGAGCGGCCTTTCAGGTTATGTCGATATAGGACTCGTTTTACTGTGGCTATATATACTTTTGTACCCGTTTCCTCCTGGATCTTCACAAGGTCCTTTGCTGTTGTTCTGGGATTGATTTGCACTTTTCGCACCAAAGTACGTTTATCTCTAGGAGACAGAACGCGTCTCCTTCCTGAGCGGTATGACGGCTGCGTGGTCCCATGGTGTTTATACTTGCGTACTATTGTTTGTACAGATGAACGCGGTACCTTCAGGCTTTTGGAAATTGCTCCCAAGGATGAACCAGACTTGTGGAGGTCTACAATGTTTTTTCTGAGGTCTTGCCTGATTTCTTTTGATTTTCCCATGATGTCAAGCAAAGAGGCACTGAGTTTGAAGGTAGGCCTTGAAATACATCCACAGGTACACCTCCAATTGACTCAAATGATGTCAATTAGCCTATCAGAAGCATATAAAGCCATGACATCATTTTCTGGAATTTTCCAAGCTGTTTAAAGGCACCTTCAACTTAGTGTATGTAATCTTCTGACCCACTGGAATTTTGATACAGTGAATTATAAGTGAAATAATCTGTCTGTAAACAATTGTTGGAAAAATTACTTGTGTCATGCACAAAGTAGATGTCCTAACCGACTTGCCAAAACTATAGTTTGTTAACAAGACATTTGTGGAGTGGTTGGAAAAACGAGTTTTAATGACTCCAACCTAAGTATATGTAAACTTCCGACTTCAACTGTATACACTATGTCATACACATCTACAGTATGCTGTGTGTGTGCTGTGCTCTAACAGGAGAACCTGAACCTGGCTCTGAACTCTGCGTCGGCCATCGGCTGCCACGTGGTGAACATCGGAGCAGAGGACCTGAAGGAAGGCAGGCAGCATCTGGTCCTGGGCCTGCTCTGGCAGGTCATCAAGATTGGCTTGTTTGCTGACATCGAGATCAGCAGGAACGAAGGTGTGTGTGTGTGTGTTACATTTTTATTTGAATATGGGCTTTCAATATGCATGTGTGTTTTATAACTTTTTAACACGAGTTTGTCTATATATCGACAGTACATCACTTGATCTCTGTAGCCTTGTTTGTATTTACGTGTGTGTATAATTATATCAATGGTGTGTGTGTGCAGCTCTGATAGCCCTGCTGAGGGATGGGGAGAGCCTGGAGGACCTGATGAAGCTGTCCCCAGAGGAGCTGCTGCTGCGCTGGGCCAACTATCACCTGGAGGAGGCCGGCTGCTCCAAGATCAACAACTTCAGCTCTGACATCAAGGTGGGTCACACACACTATGTCGGATCTGGATTGTCATATGACTATGTCGCTCCTGGATCTTCTTGTGCATTTGTGATTGTATTAATTTTCTGTTTTGCATTACAGGATTCCAAGGCCTACTACAACATCCTGAACCAAGTGGCCCCTAAGGGAGATGAGGAGGGAATTCCTCCTATTGCCATCGACATTTCAGGGATAAGGGTACATGCTCCTCCTACACTAGAAACATCAACCATTGAAGGTGTAATATGCAGAAATCACTCCGCCATTTCCTGGTTGCTAAAATTCGAATAGTTCACCACATTTATGTGACAAAACAAGCAATGCAGAGAATCATTGTACCATCTAAACCGCTGTGAAATATATTTTCAATAACAAAAAAGATTGTATTTTCAGCTGTTTGAAGCTGGTGTACAAAACTGAAAGTAAAAGCAGAAACGAAACTTAAGAACGGGAACCATAGAAATAGTGCACATAGAACAGATCTACCCCTTCTTAGACTTGCTTTCAATGAGAATGATAGATCTATTACTCACATTTTTATGTGAATTAAGTCAGGTCGCCCAAAAAGTGACATATTGCAGCTTTAAATGTATATTTCATCCAACCTGATCAACAGACATATTATCAATGAGTGATACATCAGATGTTGCTGTTAAAGCTCCCCCTACCACCCCCTGCAGGAGAAAGAGGACATAAAGAGAGCAGAGTGCATGTTGGAGCAGGCTGACCGTCTCGGCTGCCGGCAGTTCGTTACAGCAACCGACGTGGTCCGCGGCAACCCCAAGCTGAACTTGGCATACATTGCCAACCTGTTCAACAAGTACCCTGCCCTGAAGAAGCCTGAGAACCAGGACATCGACTGGAGCTCCATCGAGGGTCAGTGTTTGGACCATCCCAGACCATAACCCAGTTCCTGAGCATCCCCTCTTCCTGATTATAATATAAACCATATATACAAGGCCTAAACCAGTGTGTAATGTTATCTCTGCCACTTCCAGGTGAAACCAGAGAGGAGCGCACCTTCAGGAACTGGATGAACTCACTGGGGGTCAACCCTCGTGTCAACCACCTCTATGTGTAAGTACAGGTCACTCCATCTTATTACACACCATTTCCAATCATTTGGAAACCGCACTCATTTGACATGTGTGTGCATGTTTTACAGGGACATAGATGATGCTTTGGTCATCTTCCAGCTCTACGAGAAGATCAATGTGCCAGTGGATTGGGACCGAGTAAACAAACCCCCTTACTCCAAACTGGGCAGCAACATGAAGAAGGTGAGACTAGGAACAATACGTTCTCCCACTGTGCGATCATGATTTAACCGATCAATTGTACTTTTTTTTTTTAAACAATACAAAACATACACATATAAACGACAGCATACAGACGTTTATATGGCCTCAAACTGCACCATTTTGTTTTTCTCCATCGCCCACGCACTTTCAACATTTAGATAATAAAGCATTTGACCTTGGATTGGTTGATTTCCAGTTTTTAAGTATACCGTTTTTCAAGATGATTGACGAGAAAAGTATCGTCCAACCCATCGGGTATGTCACTACACTTTCATATGCCATGTCTTGAAATATGCAGACAGACAGATTAAAAGCACATTTACATTGTAATACTTATGACAGCCAACTTTCTAACTCCGCCGATAACCTTTGGACTTTATAGCATTCCCAGAAGGCATGGATTATTGAGTTATTGTTAGTTTTACACTTTATACATGACTCTGTCGTTGTGCTGTAGAATTTGTGAGTTATGTATCTTGTATAATAAATTCTATACATTAGTTTATACTGGATTAAGCGTACATTTTCTTTACCTGTAATTTCGTTAGTTATGTTCCAACATTCCCTCCATCTTGTGCCAATATCAGTACTTTTTAAGTCTTGGTTCCAATAGTTTAAGATGTTGTCAGTTGGATAGGCTCTCTGCAAGGTTTTGTATATCTTACCTATCATATGAATATAATTTTCTGACTCAAATAGGATTCCCTCAAGATTGCTCTGATGTCCAAAAGATTTCAAATCGAAATTTCGCAAAATGAAACTTTTAAGTTGCATGTATTTGAAAATGTCTACATTGGTCAGTCCAAAATTGCCTTTTAATTCTGTAATGGAAATAAATATGTTTCCTATTACCAAGTCATTTATGGTTTCTATGCCTTTAGTTTTCCATGTGGACCAATTTATCAGTGCATTTTGAAAAGTTATCCAAGGATTGTGATTTTATGGAGTGATATTGGTTCTTGTAGAATACGTTTCATTTTCTTCCATATTGTTATAGTGTTCTTAGCTATGAAGATGTTAATGTTCTTAGCTTTATTCTTTGAAAATAGACACGTAAAAAGATTCTGGTTTAAGCATGCACATCTTCAATATGTACCCATTGTTCCTCTTTAGTGCATTTAACTACACTGAGTATAAAAAACATTAAGAACACCTGCTCTTTCCATGACATAGACTGACCAGGTGAATCCAGGTAAAAGCTATGATCCCTTATTGATGTCACTTGTTAAATTCACTTCAATCAGTGTAGATGAAGGGGAGGAGACAGGTTAAATAAGGATTTTTAAGCCTTGAGACAATGGATTGTGTATGTGTGCCATTCAGAGGGTAAATGGGAAAGACAAAAGATATTAGTGCCTTTGAACGTGGTATGGTAGTATGTGCCAGGCGCACTGGTTTGTGTAAAGAACTGCAACGCTGCTGGGTTTTTCATGCTCAACAGTTTCCTGTGTGTATCAAGAATGGTCCATCACCCAAAGGACATCCAGCCAACTTGACAAAACTGTGGGAAACATTGGAGTCAACATGGGCCAGCATCCCTGTGGAATGCTTTCGACACCTTGTAGAGTCCATGCCCAGGCGAATTGAGACTGTTCTGAGGACAAAAGGGGGGGTTCAACTCAATATTAGGAAGGTGTATATATCGCAAGTAAAAGCCTTGGTTGGCAGGTTGATACAATTCCAAGTCTGGAAAGTTAAAAGCACCCTCTGACTAAGGAAGATGTAAAACTTCTATGAGTTTTATTCGTTCTGCAAGTGGTTCAATTGCCAGTGCAAACAGGAGGGAGGAGAGAGGACATCCTGTCTTGTGCATCTTTCTAAAGCAATTTCAGCAATTAATGTATTATTTGTGTATATTTTTGCATTAGGACATTTATATAATATTTTTATTACATGTATTATTTCTGCTGGAAAGTTGAATGCTTCCAAAGTTTTTAATAGAAAAGTCCATTCAAGACGGGTCGAAAAGCCTTTCCAGCATCAACAGCCATTATTGATAAATCTATATATAGTTTTTTAGTGTATTGTATTAAACTGAAACATGTTCTTGTATTTGTTTGTAAGTGTCTATTTTTAATAAACCATGTTTGATTGATATGTATCAAGTCTGGTAAGACTTTTGTCATACTATTGCTTATGAGCGTTATTATTATTATTTTATTGTCACAATTTATTAAACTTATGGGTCTGTAATCAGCAGTGGACTCTCCAGATTCTCCTGGTTTTAATATAACTGAAAAAACTGTTTGATACATGGAACTAAGAAGCACTGAATTGAGTGACGTGTGTTGTCATTTGTGTATATAGGGGGGCTACTTTGTCCCAAAATGTTAAATACAATTATTTGGGAAAGCCGTCCATTCCTGGTGCTTTGCTCCACGTGAACGTTTTAACAGTATCTAATATTTATTTTTGGGTGATCTCTGTTTTTAGTGATTATTTTTTGTCTGCTGATAATTGCTTCAGGGTTGTTGAGTCTAAAAAGGCTGTAGGATCGGTCCAACTGTTGTTTATTTCTGATTTATATAGATTTTCATAAAGCTTTTCAATTGATTGACTGATTACTGATTGATTGATTATGTGTTTGTCTGTGCTAGTTGGAGAACTGTAACTATGCAGTGGAGCTGGGGAAGAAGGAGGCCAAGTTCTCCCTGGTGGGCATCGCTGGACAGGACCTGAATGAGGGCAACAGAAAACTCACCCAGGCCCTACTGTGGCAGCTGATGAGGAGGTAATGCAACAGAATAGTGTTAAAATGCTTCAGATTATACATTTTTCCTGTTCCGGTCATGTGATCAGGAAAAACTCCTATGCAGGCCCAATGCATACTCCATAATTCCACGTTTAGAAGGATCCATCTCTTTCTCTCAGGTACACACTGAACATTCTGGAGGAGCTTGGGGATGGGCAGAAGGTGAATGACGACACCATCGTCACCTGGGTCAACGACACACTCACACAGGCTGGCAAAGGCACCATCTCTGGATTCAAGGTAGGCTGTACCTCTGCTGTTTAACCTTTTCCTGACCATGGTAACTTTTTTGAAGTTCTAGACTTCATTTAGTCACTAAAATACAAATACAGCACCCTCCACAGCAATAGTTCAGTGTGTGTGTCTGTGCCTCTGTAGGATGGGTCCATTGCCACCAGTATGCCAGTCCTGGACCTGATTGATGCCATCCAGCTAGGCTCTATCCGCTATGACCTAATCAAGGTGGAGGACCTAACTGAGGAGGAGAAGCTCAATAACGCAAAGTACGTACCACGTGATGATAATCAAATTTGAGTACTAGCTTAATGAAAGAGAGGAAACGTTCAAGCTAACAGATAAGATGTAAAGATTGCCCCACTAACACATCCCCTCTGAATCCTACCTGTTGTCAGGTATGCCATCTCCATGGCCAGGAAGATCGGAGCGCGGGTGTACGCCCTGCCTGAGGACCTGGTGGAGGTAAAACCTAAGATGGTGATGACGGTGTTCGCCTGCCTGATGGCCCGGGGCATGAAGAAGGTGTAGGGGTCACGACCCCACAGAACAAATCACCTGAAGTTGTTATCAGCACAACAACCAGAATCAGGGAAAAGAGGATACTAGCTCACTAAGTGAAGACAATTTCAATGATATAGCTAGTATGTCAGGAAATCAGGGATTCAAAACTCAGGCCTGATATAGCGAAGAGCAGATAACAAATTATAATACTGTAACTGGAGTTATACTAGAAATATACCACAAATATCAGAAAGTTGAGCATCTTATTTTGATACGAGATTTAGCTCTTTCTAACTTTACTTTTTACTTCTTTAATTGATGCTATTAATTATGTGGTTTTCAATTTTAAATCAAGATCATTTTGCTTTCGAACTGTGAAAATAAAGATGTCAGGGAAACTGATTTTTGTTGTATTAAAATAATTTTAAAAGAATGTTGTGTCTTGGTTCTGTTCACACGTACTGTAATACACATACACTACATCTGTAGAGTATGAGCAGTCTACTTACAAATAGTTGTTCTGCATTAAGAACCTACTCATGTGATAAACCATCTAGTTCACGGAAAAACAGAGAACTCATTCAAAATAAACCCGCCAATCCTATATTCGCATGTACAGTATGACTCTGTAGAAAATACAAGCCAAAAACCCAGATAGTTCATCACATACCCATTTAATGAAACAAAACCGACAAGCTTCAACCTCTGAAGGAGGGGGAAAAAACACTGTTTCAAAATTCATTTTCAAAATATGTCCATCTTTGTCCAGAAAAGAGGGGAAAAACAGTAACCGAGTTCAAACCTGACTCCAGGTGGGTACTGGTGAGATCGTGAGGATTGTCTGGGTGGTTATACAGCCTTGGTCAGTATCTCTTGGTTGGGGCGCTATTTAGCGGATTGTGCCTCTGTGGGCTTACTCCCCAGGGGGTGTTATTTGGCAGGTCAGGCTACTGCCACGTTCTATATGTACTGTTATTTGGCAGATTTGGTCTCAGGGGGGGTTTCTCCTGTATCTAGGGTCTTGAGGAGGCGGAAGAGGCCAGCTGCCTCCCGTATGCGGCTGAACTCAATGCAGAAGGCCTGCACCTCGATGAACAGGTCCTGCACGTTGATGATCTTGTTCCGGATCAGAGACTGCAGGAACACACACACCAGGCGCACCAGGCGGTTCTGCCAATGGAAACAGACACACATCTGGAACACTGGCTAAACACAGTGGCGCATTGACTAACATTAGTAGTGAACAGTCATCTTGAACGGGGACAACCCACAAATTAACTTCCAGTTACAATCTTCTGAGAAAGGAAGTGGCATGCATCCTCTGGTAAGACAAGCATTTTAATGTGACTGACAGGTCAAACAGTTAGCTACAGGCTCCTGTCATGGCCTTTCCTCCTCCTTACCTGCATGTACTTGTCTTTGATCTGTTCACATGTGGAGATACAGTTGGAGATGTACAGGTGAATGAACTCTGGTGGGAGGTCCACAGCAGTTGTCAGCCTGTGCACACAAAAAATAACCTCACATAAATACACAGACAAATAAACATATTTTAAAACTATACCTATATTGAAAACTGAATTATATCCAAAGTCCCCACCTGTTGACCACCTCCATGGAGTGCAGGGACATGTCCATGTTGACCAGGACGGAGAAGTACTCAGTGATCTGGCTGGACTGCATCAGTTTGAGCAGCATCTCGATGGCCACCAGAGGGTTGTTCTCCACCAGGTCAGGCAGTTTGGCCGGGGTCAGACCGATGTGGTACACCAGCTTAGGATCCTTTTCCAGCTCACCCAGGAGCTGTAGGGAGAGAGGCAGCAATATTAAGAGAGATATTCAGGTTGAATTCACGAGCGAAGGTTAAGGATTTTTGAAATATTGAAAATACAGTTTTGAGTAGACAGTGTACCTGTCTACTCACCTGTGACTGCTGCTGGGCAGACAGTGGGCTCTTGAAGGCCTTGGCCATGATACGTTTGATCTCCACGCCTGTGCTGTTCTTCACACACATAGAGCGGTCCCACTGCACACTGTGGTCTGGCTCCGTGGGGTTCAGCCACGCCAGCTCGTCCTCACACACGTGCAGCGGAGGGGGCGGCCGGATGAACTCTGGACGGAAGTGACCTGGGGAGAGGGAGGGTCACAGGTAGCTGTTACAGACTGGGTATGTGGCTTACGTGATACTTGGGATATCCTATATACACTCAGTGGCCAGTTTATTAGGTACACCACCCAGTTCACAAAAATGGTTCGCTCCTACAGACAGTGAGTCACATGGCCATGGCTTGCAATATAAAGCAGGCAAACAGACACCGAGGCATTTAGCTACTGTTTGATTGAACATTAGAATGTGCAAAACGAGTGCCCTAAGCGACTTTGAGAGTGGTTTGATCGTTGGTGCCAGGCGCGCCGGTTCCAGTATCTCAGAAACGGCCGGCCTCCTGGGCTTTTCACGCACGACAGTGTCTAGGGATTACAGAGAATGGTGCGACAAACAATAAACATCCAGTCAGCGGCAGTCCTGTGGGCGAAAAGAGCTAATTGATGAGAATGGCAAGAATCGTGCAAGCTAACAGGCGGGCCACAAACAGGCAAATAACAGCGCAGTACAACAGTGGTGTGCAGAACGGCATCTCGGAACGCACAACTCATCGGTTATTTTCACAGATGGGCCATCCTGCCTGGTGTCAACGGTACAGGCTGGTGGCAGTGGTGTAATGGTGTGGGGAATGTTTTCCTGGCACACGTTAGGTCTGTTGATACCAATTTAGCAACGTTTTAACGTCACACCTTGTAGAATCCATAACCCAAAGAATTCCGGCTGTTCTGGAGGCAAAGGGGCAGTCGACCTGGTACTAGATGGGTGTACCTTATAAATTGGCCACAGTGTACTTCACTGTATCATTCCTGTATCATTACAATACCAAGCTAATAAAAAGACAAAATATGTTTTTGTGTACATTAACATAGACATACTCCTAATTTATGTCCTCCATAAACATAACAGATAGACTCATAACATCGTGATTGATTAAATGCTCCACTTACTCTCCAGTGCAGGTCGAGGCCCAGTGACCAGGGACTCTGTGATCTGATTGGCCACTGAGCTGTCAAACCCAGAGTTGGAGGAATCTGGGTCCGGGTCGCTGAGGATGCTGGGGAAGCTGGCCTTACTCTGGGTGGGTAGCTCTGACTGGCGCTCTGCAGGGTCAAGGGGAGAGAGAGAGAGATAAGAGAGTTTACATATAAAGTGTTAGAAATGCAGCATAGTAAAGTGTAAAGAACTGTATGTTATACTACAGTAAATATATGAGAGGTGTTATGTCTCAACACAGGCAAACATCTGTGGGTGGAATCCTAACTTTGAGATCCTAATCATACATAACTATTTTTGAGCTGCCTAAAATTCTTGAGGTTCTATAACCATCCTCCATACAACATACATGAGTGCATACATTCAGGTACTGTACCTGCCAAGGCCAACTGCAGCCCACTAATATCTATAGACTGTGGCATATTTCCCATGTCCATGCATGACACCTGTCTGGGAGTTTTCTTGAAGAGTTCCCTTGGCGGTGCCAGCATCAGCTGGGAGAGGAAGAACTTCTCAGGCTGTGTTATGGGTGGCAAGAATCCTGTGGACAGTAAAATGATCAGTGTGTAAGTATTTGAAATGTGGATGTTCTGCATAGACCTGGGTTGAGACATGACTTAACTACCTGTGGATGAAAGCAACACACACTTTACACACACACACAGGTCGTGAAAACTTTGAACAATACTTATCACTATGCAAACTGATAGGAGTCAGGACACACTCACCTGACAGTTGTTTCTCCTGTTCCTCCCCAACTGGTGAGGGGTTCAGCAAGTGAGCAAAGACAGCGGCAAAGGGGTTGGCGGCAAGAGGCTCTGTGCGGTACATCTCCCAGAGAAGGTAGAGGGCGGTGAGGCGCTGGGCAGAGCTGGGCAGAAGATCCGGCTGTTGCAGCAGCATCACCAACACCGAACCCACTCGGAAATGTTCGGCCTTTGCGAAGTAATGATGAAAGGCGGTTGACAGACTTTCAAAAGTGTTGGTGCAAGCTTCCTCAGAGATGATACCCAAGAGGTTGGACAGCTCCTTCGGGGCGAGTGTCATTGTTCCTATGTTCAGTGATGGCTACAGTAGCAAGCTGCTAGCTTTTAGCTACGTGACTAAAATGATCAATCACTGCTTGCTATTTGTCTTTAATAATTGCAGGTAAATAGCATTACTCAGTTCATACTATCAAACTGAAAAATAAGCTAGTTACATTTCCACTAACTCCACCGGAGTGCAGATATGGGTAGCTAGCTAACGTTAACAATTAACGTTAGTAAATGCTATTAGCTCTTGCTAGTTAGCTTGCTAGTTTGTCAGTAAAGACTAAAGTCATTATAAAAGTAAGTTATAAAGCTTAACAATATCGACCTTGATCAAATAAAAATGTACATAACAATCTTAATGATCTAAAAAGCATAAATGTGCTTATTATCAAAGGTTAAATAAGAAGTAAATTAGCAAGCTTCTCTTAGCTGTCAAATTTTTCATCAGTTTCCACTTCGTTCACAACATTGGAGCGTAGAGTTTTGACCTTTGACACAACTCCGGTAACAACATGCACTATGGGAGATGTAGTAAAGAAGATTATTCGTGTTTTTCTACTTGCTCTGGACTTTTCGTGGATACAACAACACTTGTCTACAAATTACAGGTAACGCATTTGTTACAAATTCAGTGTCAATTAATTTTAGTTTGAAACGCACTGCAAAAAAATGTTTTTGGTTATTATTAACGACGCGGATGTGAACCTATTATTCTTTGCCTTTTATTACCCACAAGCCCTTGCAACTTCCTTTCCGACATTTCTCGGGCATTGTGAGTACTGTTTTGGCAAATTTGTGTTATTTATCCAACTTCATCCTGGCCCTGCGTTTATGTAATCCATCATTCTCATCACATAATTGCAATATGAGACCATGAACTCCTTAAACGATGTAATCGTGATGGGTTATGACCAAAGGATCAATTGGAAATGTATATATAAATGTGTAGCCACCAGTATGCTAATCAGTAACTTTGTCAGCTAAACGGAGTTATTCTGTCATAAATGTCTCGGTTATAGAGCGCATTAGTGCTATGTGTAACGTTTTGTCTGAGGCCCACCATTTCTGGTTAACTGTTTTTTGTTGTTGCTGTGCAATCACAGGGAAACCAGATAATTAGATGAATCTATGCCGGCATCATTAGCTAACTGAAGTTGGCCATGGTGCCTAGCGTCATCAGACAGAATTGCCATATCAACACTGTGTACCTGGCGCAATTGTTATCTGAGGGGTATTCATTAGGCAGATTATGTAGCAAAAGTTTTGCAACGAAAACGTGAGTTTATATTGGACATTCAGGTAAGTCCCTCCCTACTTCATTCTGTTTACTCAACGTTTTGAAACGGAATCCGACTAATGAATACACCCCAGGTAAACCCATTACATTTTTCTATAGTAACTTAATGTACCATTACATTTCACTAGACACTGTTTCTTTAATGGCAAAACATAACCAGTCTAGTAGCCACAAGCTCAGTCAGTGGCTTGGTAGAAAGGCCACACTATTGAGTCAAATAAACAGTGGACACGAAAGGAATGCATGTCTTACAAGCTGAATGTAAGTGAGCAAAAGGTTTATCAATGTGTTATGTATTTTCTTAGATGGCGCCAAACAAGAAGGGCGGTGAAAAAAAGAAGGGGCGCTCTGCCATCAACGAGGTTGTGACCAGGGAGTACACCGTCAACATCCACAAGCGCATACATGGCGTGTGAGTACACTGTCTGGGGGCAAGGCACCACTCTGCTACTGTTGAGTTATGGAAGTGGATTCCCTGCACTAGGTTTTCATGAAGTGCTGTATGCAAGTAGGACACCTTGAGATTAGTCAGGAGTATTTTCTGGTTGCCCGGCGATTATGATCACAAAAATGTAAATTAACTTATTTAAATGAAGAAATGCCATATACATTATTACCAGCCTTTCACTTACACATAGGGGAGGAACCAGATGGATCAGTTCTGGAATTCTTTGTATATTGGTTGTCAGTAAAAAAAAAAAAAAAACTAAGCAGACTCCACTTGCCCGACTGCCATAAATGTCATACATTTTCTGTCTTTCATTTTTTAAATAAATGGGGGTGGAACGAGAAATATCAGTTTTAGGCTTCTGGAATTCTTTGCAGTTTGGTTGTTTTCACTTTTTTTTTTACTTTTTTTTTTATCACTTGCCCAGTGGGGCAACCTCAGAGCAGGCTCAACTAGCACAACTGCTCAGTTCACTTGCCCCAGGCAATAGGGCAACTCTTAATGTCAATCCCTGCCTCGACGTAAAATGCTGAAACATTTAGCATTGTTTTGATTTTGTACATGCTGTATGTTGGAAGTATGCTGTTGCCTATGGAAAGAGGTGCCAATGTTATTGGGCTTAGGCTGCTGAAAATGTTGTGGCTCTATTTTTCATTTGAGTTGTTGTGGCTGGATAAAAACAGCTTGTGCTGTGTAGTTCATTGCTGGATGCTTGTTTTGGAACTGCAATTATGGGCATAGTCCTAAGTAGGACTGTGACGATACCAGTATTGCAATATATCTTTCCATAGCAAAAATGAAAACGCAAAGCAGATCTCTCTCTTTGGTCCTTTTAAAACCTGCTATATGTAAAAGATTGTGTGATATAGCTTGGAAAATAAATAAATGTGACTCTGGATGACCCCATAATGTTTGTTTCCAACATTAGGGTTATTTTCCTAAAGAAGTTAAATCTGCTTTGTGTTGTTTCCTTGCTATGATAATAACGAGTATTGCGATACTGGTATCGTCCTGGCCCTAGTCATAAGAGTATGTTCAAACCAAAACGCCTCGACTTCCTGGCGCTGACGGAAACATGGATTACCACTGAAAACACTGCTACTCCTACTGCTCTCTCCTCGTCTGACCATGTGTTCTCGCATACCCCGAGAGCATCTGGTCAGAGGGGTGGTGGCACAGGAATCCTCATCTCTCCCAAGTGGTCATTCTCAATTTTTCCCCTAACCCATCTGTCTATCTCCTCATTTGAATTCCACGCTGTCACAGTCACTAGCCCATTTAAGCTTAATATCCTTGTCATCTATCGCCCTCCAGGTTCCCTTGGAGAGTTCATCAATGAGCTTGACGCCTTGATAAGTTCCTTTCCTGAGGATGGCTCACCCTTTACAGTTTTGGGGGATTCCAACCTCCCCACGTCTACATTTGACTAATTTCTCTCTGCCTCCTTCTTTCCACTCCTCTCCTCTTTTGACCTCACCCTCTCACCATCCCCCCCCCACTCACAAGGCAGGCAATACGCTTGACTTCATCTTTACTAGATGTTGCTCTTCTACTAATCTCACTGCAACTCCCCTCCATGTCTCCGACCACTACTTTGTATCCTTTTCTCTCTCGCTCTCCTCCAACACTACTCACTCTGCCCCTACACAGATGGTAACGCGCCGCCACAACCTTCGCTCTCTCTCTCCCACTACTCTCTCCTCTTCCATCCTATCATCTCTTCCCTCTGCTCAATCCTTCTCCCTCCAATCTCCTGATTCTGCCTCCTCAACCCTCCTCTCCTCCCTTTCTGCATCCTTTGACTCCCTGTGTCCCCTATCCTACCGGCCGGCTCGGTCCTCCCCTCCAGCTCTGTGGCTTGATGACTCATTGCGAGCTCACAGAACAGAGCTCCGGGCAGCCGAGCGGAAATGGAGGAAAACTAGACTCCCTGCGGACCTGGCATCTTTTCACTCCCTCCTCTCTACATTTTCTTCATCTGTTTCTGCTGCTAAGGCCACTTTCTACCACTCTAAATTCCAAGCATCTGCCTCTAACCCTAGGAAGCTCTTTGCCACATTCTCCTCACTGCTGAATCCCCCCCCTCCTCCCTCTCTGTGGATGACTTTGTCAACCACTTTGAAAAGAAGGTTGACGACATCCGATCCTCGTTTGTTAAGTCTAATGACACTGCTGGTCCTGCTCACACTGCCCTACCCTATGCTTTGACTTATTTCTCCCCTCTCTCTCCAGATAAAATCTTGCGACTAGTGACTGCAGGCCGCCCAACAACCTGCCCGCTTGACCCCATCCCCTCCTCTCTTCTCCAGACCATCTCCGGTGACCTTCTCCCCTACCTCACCTCGCTGATCAACTCATCCTTGACCGCTGGCCATGTCCCTTCCGTCTTCAAGAGAGCGAGAGTTGCACCCCTTCTCAAAAAACCAACACTCGATCCCACTGATGTCAACAACTACAGACCAGTATCCCTTCTTTCTTTTCTTCCCAAAACTATTGAGCGTGCCGTCTTTAGCCAACTCTCTTGCTATCTCTCTCAGAATGACCTTCTTGATCCAAACCAGTCAGGCTTCAGGACTGGTCATTCAACTGAGACTGCTCTTCTCTGTGTCACGGAGGCTCTCCGCACTGCTAAAGCTAACTCTCTCTCCTCTGCTCTTGTCCTTCTAGACCTGTCTGCTGCCTTTGATACAGTGAACCATCAGATCCTCCTCTCCACCCTCTCCGAGCTGGGCATCTCCGGCGCGGCTCACTCCTGGATTGCGTCCTACCTGACCGGTCGCTCCTACCAAGTGGCGTGGCGAGAAGCTGTCTCCGCACCACGTGCTCTCACCACTGGTGTCCCCCAGGGCTCAGTTCTAGGCCCTCTCCTTTTCTCCCTATACACCAAGTCACTTGGCTCTGTCATATCCTCACATGGCCTCTCCTATCATTGCTACGCTGACGATACACAACTAATCTTCTCCTTTCCCCCTTCTGATAACCAGGTGGCGAATCGCATCTCTGCATGTCTGGCCGACATATCAGTATGGATGACGGATCACCACCTCAAGCTGAACCCCTGGCAAGACGGAGCTGCTCTTCCTCCCGGGGAAGGACTGCCCGTTCCATGATCTCGCCATCACGGTTGACAACTCCGTTGTGTCCTCCTCCCAGAGTGCGAAGAGCCTTGGCGTGACCCTGGACAACACCCTGTCGTTCTCCGCTAACATCAAGGCGGTGACCCGATCCTGCAGGTTCATGCTCTACAACATTCGGAGAGTTCGACCCTGCCTTACACAGGAAGCGGCACAGGTCCTAATCCAGGCACTTGTCATCTCCCGTCTGGATTACTGCAACTCGCTGTTGGCTGGGCTCCCTGCCTGTGCCATTAAACCCCTACAACTCATCCAGAATGCCGCAGCCCGTCTGGTGTTCAACCTTCCCAAGTTCTCTCACGTCACCCCCCTCCTCCGCACACTCCACTGGCTTCCAGTTGAAGCTCGCATCCGTTACAAGACCATGGTGCTTGCCTATGGAGCAGTGAGGGGAACGGCACCTCCGTACCTTCAGGCTCTGATCAGTCCCTACACCCAGGCGAGGGCATTGTGTTCATCCACCTCTGGCCTGCTGGCTCCCCTTCCTCTGCGGAAGCATAGTTCCCGCTCAGCCCAGTCAAAGCTGTTCGCTGCTCTGGCACCCCAATGGTGGAACAAGCTCCCTCACGACGCCAGGACAGCGGAGTCACTCACCACCTTCCGGAGACATTTGAAACCCCACCTCTTTAAGGAACACCTGGGATAGGATAAAGTAATCCTTCTACCACTCCCCCCCCCACCCCCCCCAAAAATAAATAAATAAATTGTATAATTGTAAAGTGGTTATCCCACTGGCTATAGGGTGAATGCACCAATTTGTAGTCGCTCTGGATAAGAGCGTCTGCTAAATGACGTAAATGTGCCCTTGAGCAAGGCACTTAACCCTAATTGCTCCTGTAAGTCGCTCTGGATAAGAGCGTCTGCTAAATGACTTAAATGTAAAAATGTAAGGAGAACATTTAGGTAAAACCGCTGTTCTATGCTTTGGTTGACAGATAGTATACTTCGTTGCAACTTTTCTGATGAACAGACAGCGCAAGACAAAGGCCCTCCCACAATGCATTACTCCAATTGAGTTTGTCTGGTTTGAAGGCACGCTAAGGGCTTTTTTTAATTATATTGCTCATAAAAGTTGCCTTTGCTTGCTTTGTCAGGAGATGCTTTGTCAACCTCTTTTGATAATCCTGTGCGCTGTTTGGTGATGTAACTAACATTGCTTCTTGTTCCTGTATCCCTCCAGCTCCTTCAAGAGGAGGGCACCTCGCGCTCTCAAGGAGATCCGAAAGTTTGCCATGAAGGAGATGGGAACCCCTGACGTGCGCATCGACACTCGCCTAAACAAGGCTGTGTGGACAAAGGGGGTGAGGTAATTAAACCCTTGTTTCTTACATCAGAGGCCTCAAGCTTTTCTGTACCAGGGACCAGCAGGCTATGGACTTTCCTTGATTAACTGCTCAATTTTAAAACTGAGGGACCATGAGTTGCAGGTACAGTCTACTACAGGTTAATGCTGTGGCTGCAATGAGTGTTGTGATGACATGCACTTAACTGGAATATGAACCAGACTATGCTGAATTCTAAAGTCTTTGCAGCCTTGTCAAATTCAGTGCTTCCTCTACAATGGACTGCACTGGCCAGAATGGCTGCTACAGTGAAACTGTAGTTCATGGGCCTCATTCATTTTCTGTGGATGTTGGGGATACATTTGTGCTATAGACAATTGATTGTTAATTTCAGTGATATACATTCTGTCCAATTTTAAGTCTAATGGATAGTTGAGCATCAGGATCTCTCCGTGTCTCTCCCTCCATCCCGTCATCTCTCAGACAAATAATAAGCACTCTCGCCCCTCTCCTTCCTATCTGCTTTATGCAGTATTGTCCCAATATCAAGTGGCAGAGGCTAGTTAGATCAATGGATAGCCACTTTGACCGAGCCAGCATCAGTGATATCCTCCCGAGTGGCGCAGCGGTCTAAGGCACTGCATCTCAGTGCTTGAGTGCTCAGTGCTTGAGGCGTCACTACAGACCTCTGGTTCGATTCCAGGCTGTATCACAACCGGCCGTGATTGGGAGTCCCATAGGGTGGCCCAGCGTCGTCCAGGTTTGGCCGGTGTAGGCTGTCATTGTAAATAAGAATTTGTTCTTAACTGACTTGCCTAGTTAGATAAAGGTAAAATAAAAAAAATCCTGGTATGCTTGGCGATGGGTGTAGAGTTAGTGCAAATAGTACAAGTTGATGCCTGTATAAAGTTTTCTGCAATGCCATGCACTTAGATGCAATGCACACAATTTCTCCATGCTAACTGATTATTTGTATGTTATTTCAGGAATGTCCCATACCGTATGCGCGTTCGCCTGTCAAGGAAACGCAATGAAGATGAGGACTCTCCCAATAAACTGTACACCCTCGTCACATACGTCCCTGTCACGACATACAAAGGTAAGCCCAAGACTTGCTTGACTATGTGCTGTATTGACTAGTGTTAGTTTTTTACTCTGTTTATTTAGAATCTAACGGATGACTAGGAAAAGCTCAAACCAAGTTTATTCACCCACTGGGTCAAATAGCTGCAAAGACGTACATGTTTCCACAAGGACATACAGTAACAGTCAAAAGTTTGGACACCTACTCATTCCAGGGTTTTTCTGTATTTTTACTATTTTCTACATTGTAGAATAATAGTGAAGACATCAAAACTATGAAATAACACATAGAAACATGTAGTAACCAAAAAAGTGTTAAACAAATCAACATGTATTTTATATTTGAGGTTCTTTGCACACGCTTGGCATTCTCTCAACCAGCTTCATGAGGTAGTCACCTGGAATGCTTTTCCAAGTCTTGAAGGAGTTCCCACATATGTTGAGCACTTGTTGACTGCTTTTCCTTCACTCTGCGGTCCAACTCATCCCAATCCATCTCAATTGTGTGGGTGACACTGAAGTTGTGGCAGCCTTATTTTCAGATCAACTGCATGCAAATGGTTATACAAAGTAGAGGACCTGTGAATGCTCCTTCCAAAGCTCAGAGCTGGTTCTGTGCTGTTATGTTCCTCATTTGCCTTTTGAAGACTTGACTGATTCTGATGTTATTTTCTTTCTACAGGTCTGCAGACAGTCAATGTGGACGAGAACTAATTATTCACTGGTGTTTTAAATACATTTATAAGAGACTGCAGTCTTGGATATTTTTTAAATCAGGAATTTATACAATCACTAATTGGGATTCTTGATGGAGCAATTGATGCTTACATAGTTAAGTTTTATTAGTTGTATGTACGGGATACATGGTATATACCGTCCAATGAAATGCTTACATGAAAATAAATTATTTCTAGAGCAAGTGTCTGGTATAGTGTTTGGATATACACTGAACAAAAATATAAACGCAACATGCAACAATTTCAAAGATCACAGTTCATGTAAGGAAATCGGATGTGGAGGTTCTGGGCTGGCATGGTTACACAGTCTGCGGTTGTGAGGCCAGTTGGACATACTGCCAAAATTCTCTAAAATGACAGAGGCGGCTTATGGTAGACAAATGAACATTAAATTCTCTAGCAATAGCTCTGGTGGACATTCCATTACACAATGTGCTTTTGAGGGTCTACAGTCTCCTTAGTGAATCAGTCTTTGAAATACATTGAACAAGACATGGATGAGGCAAAGATTGTTTTAATGATTTACAAACAAACCATGTTAGACTTTTTGCACCAGACATGAAATTGATGTTAAAGAATTGATCAAAGGCCCCATTTTTGTTAATGCACCTCAAGTGAACTTGAGTGTGCACTAAAAATAAAATGTAAAAAATCAAAGGTGCATCAGTAAACTGGACTGCCTCAGTCTGGTTCTAGAACAACCCAAAACTAAATTTGTCATGACTGATTTTATAGGCAAAATCAAGTTCTCTGTAAACTAAATCTGAGGCACAGCAGTATCGTTTGTGTAGTTAGTATCAACTGATTTTGAGAAGGTGTGTAGGACTTTGGTCTATAATATAATACTGGTCACTAACACTTGAATTAAGACATATGCTTGGTAGAATAACAGGCTCATAAACAGTTTTAGAACACTTAAAATAGGAATTATTAAAGAACAAAATACATTTGATCAATACAGGACAAAATATATAAGAACACATTTACAATGTCGCACACAAAGGCAAGATTCCAATGTCCATTATTGTAGGACTGAAACATTAAGCAGTAAATAAAGGTAACAAAAATATTTGGTTGGAAAATAACACTTGTCTGATCTACTTGAGGTTGGAAGATATGGCAAACAAGATCCTGCCTAGGCTGTATTACCAACCATGCAGCCAATATAAAATATTTGAATTTGTTCCCATTTCATAGACTGGATGAAGGAGAACGAAAACGTCTACAAATACTGAGCAATGTTTAAAACAATATCCCTTTTCATGGTGTTTCATGTGTGGGACGTTCTCACAGTAGTGTATATATGATTGACTGATAGATACATGTAGTCTACATTGATTATCAAGCACGTCTCAGCCACCTCTGGTTTTGGTAAACCTGCTTTCAAACTGAGCGGTTGGTCCCAGAAGACGAGGCCACATTTCATCAGGATAGGAAGACCTACACATCTACAGTACTTCTCCCTTGTGCTTGACAGACCTACGACTCAATATAGGCACATATGGACTCTTGGTACCCACTCATCATTGTAGGATGGAGGACACAGACAACTTACTGGCGACAAATGTGCCTGGCATCTAGACAACCAACTAGATTGGAAGCCCAGTATTGGGTCACACATGGTTGTTCTGTTGGTCATGTTAAATCAGCTGGTTCCTTGCTGAAGCATAAGCAGACCGGCCCTTTCATGGTACTGTTTCACCTTCGCAACAGCCAGCTTTGCTGACAGGTCCATCGGTTTCTCAAAGAAGTTGACCAGCTGCTGTTCTGTGAGGAGCGAGGCCAGGATCTGAGCATAGCTGACCGTCCACTCGCTCTGACTCTCAGACCGTTCGGAACTCTTCCTGGTCCCCTCCTGCCTCTCTCCATCTCCCTCTTTGGTGCTGAAGACAGGGTGGTCTTCTTGACTCCCCTCCCTGTGACCCTCCTCTACCTCGTCTCCTGCCCCGCCCTCGCTGCTGACTTCTGACCGGCTGCGGTGGCCGACCTCACCGATCTGCAGCACCAGGCTGGTCACTGTAGCAATGGCCTGAAAGAGCTCGTTCTCATCTGGGTTGCCATGGAACATGCTGTAGAGGGTCTTACAGAACTGGATGAACTCCCTCTGTAGAAAACAATGCAAGTTTATTGTATCTTTGTTGTGACTTTTAATGACTGTTTAATGGCTCTCTGATTGAATTCCTTCCTAATTGTACAGTGCATTTGGAAAAGTATTCAGACCCCTTACCTTTCTCCACATTTTGTTAAGTTACAGCCTTATTCTAAAATTGATTATTGTTTTTTCCCTCAATCTACACACAATACCCCAAAATGACATAGCAAAAAAAAGTTTTTGCAGATGTATTAAAAATATTCAGACCCTTTACTCAGTACTTTGTTGAAGCACCGTTGGCAGCAATTACAGCCTCAAGTCTTTTTGGGTATGACGCTACAAGCTTGGCACACCTGTATTTGGAGAGTTTCTCCCATTCTTCTCTGCACATCCTCTCAAACTCTGTCAGGTTGGATGGGGAGCGTCGCTGCATAGCTATTTTCAGGTCTCTCCAGAGATGTTCGATCGGATTCAAGTCCGGGCTCTGGCTGGGCCACTCGACATTCAGAGACTTGTCCCAAAGCCACTCCTGCGTTGTCTTGGCTGTGTGCTTAGGGTCGTTGTCCAGTTGGAAGGTGAACCTTTGCCCCAGTCTGAGGTCCTGAGCACTCTGGAGAAGGTTTTTGTCAAGGATCTCTCAGTACTTTGCTCTGTTCATCTTTCCTTCGATCCTGACTAGTCTCCCAGTCCCTGCCGCTGAAAAACATCCCCACAGTATGATGCTGCCACCACCATGCTTCACCGTAGGGATGGTGCCAGGTTTCCTCCAGATGAGACGCTTGGCATTCAGGCCAAAGAGTTCAATCTTGGTTTCATCAGACCAGAGAATCTTGTTCCTCATGGTCTGCGAGTCCTTTAGGTGACTTTTGGCAAACTCCAAGCGGGCTGTCATATGACCATCAGGTTCTTGGTCACCTCCCTGACCAAGGCCCTTATCCCCTGAATGCTTCGTTTGGCCAGGCGGCCAGCTCTAGGAAGAGTCTTGGTGGTTTCAAACTTCCTCCATTTAAGAATGTGGTCCTCTGTAGCTCAGCTGGTAGAGCACGGCGCTTGTAACGCCAGGGTAGTGGGTTCGATCCCCGGGACCACCCATACACAAAAATGTATGCACGCATGACTGTAAGTCGCTTTGGATAAAAAGCGTCTGCTAAATGGCATATTATTATTATTATAATAAGAATGATGGAGGCCACTGTGTTCAAGGGGACCTTCAATGCTGCAGAAAGTTTTTGGTACCTTACCCAGATCTGTGCCTCGACAGAATCCTGTCTCGGAGCTCTACGGACAATTCCTTTGACCTCATGGCTTGGTTTTTGCTTTGACATGCACTGTCAACTGTGGGACCTTTATATAGACAGGTGTGTGCCTTTCCAAATCATGTCCAATCAACTGAAGTTACCACAGGTGGACTCTAATGAAGTTGTAGAAACATCTCAAGGATGATCAATGGAAACAGGATGCACCTAGCTCAATTTCGAGTCTCATAGCAAAGGTTCTGAATACTTATGTAAATAAGGTATGTTTTTTTATTAGTAATACATTTGCAAAAATTTCAAAACCTGTTTTCGCTTTGTCATTATGGGGTATCGTGTGTAGATTGATGAAAAAAAAATATTTAATCAATTTCAGAATAAGGCTGTAACGTACCAAAATGTGGAAAAAGTCAAAGGGTCTGAATACTTTCCAGATGCTCTGTATGTACCTGGTTCATTAGAGGTAGTGGTTTCTCCACATTCTTCTCCTTCTCTTTAGCCAGGTCCTTCAGCATCTGCTTCAACTGCTCCTGATAGTCTCTGATCTCCCCTTCAACATGAACACACACAGCAGGAGCTACATCAACGTGATAATCTGAACAGGACAGAGCTAGAAACGTGAACCTGGAACACTTGAAGTGTGAATACTTACCATTAGGCATCTCTATATGGAGTGGTCTGGTAGTGGACAGCAGAGGGCTCTTCAGTGGAAACGGGTCATCCTCACTCTCAGTCAGAGCTACATGAGACAGTTGCATTATGAAGAACGTTTATGGATCTCTAGTTAAAGCTAGTTGCATGTCCAGCTAAAGTACATGTGTCTTAAAGAGGAGCAAAACACCATAGGAAGGCTATGTGACCCACCTGGAGGTATGTGCAAACGATACAGTAGTCTGACCTTCTCATTCAGTTCCTCACAGTATAGCGTGTCTGAAGCCGAGAGAGACACAATTGTCACCATTACCATTGGCTTTAAATCACAATGTGTGTCAGTTAGTGTTTATACGGTCTGTCTGAATGATCGAGGACCACAGAGGGAGCCCTTCAGCTCTGTGAGTTTAAGAGGTGAATTTACATAATTCCTACTTCAGTCCTCCACTGTACACAGCAGTGACAGCTCCTCCTAAAAGCCTTGGCTGCATATTGATTCCCATAAAAGCTATGTGGGCTGAATTCCAGATGCCCATGAAAGCCTAGTGGGCAGGTTTCCAATGTTCATGACTGATACGCCTTACAAGGGAACTTGGATGTAAGCTAGCCAGGTATGTTTTCTTGGTTTTTGTATACTTGCAGGCACACAGCCAATCACACAAACTCATATTACACAAAGTCTCTCTTCAGGCATACACGCACTCTCCCTACCTCTTTTAAACACACACACCCTCCCTCTCTTGCTTGCTCTTTCTCACACACACAGACACTCGCTCACACACTGCAGATGTAAATGAGCTGTTAGCTAAATCTGGTGCAACGCATCACTTCTGAGACTTATGTTTTGTTGTACATTGTCCCTCTTTCAAATAAACATATCTTAAAAAAAAAAAATACCCAGCCACCCGACGAACTCTCTGAAGGTGATGAATGAGTCTCTGTCCTGGTCCAGCAGTGTGAAGGTCCGGTGGGCCACGGTGTCAGTGTGGGGGCCACACAGCCAGGGAACCAGTAGCATGTACAGGCTTTTGAACTGGGCCCGGTCCACTCTGTATTGCTCCACATAGGGCTGGACTGGGTCATGGTGCTGGAGAGCCACTGTGGCGCTCCCATCACCCCAGTACAGGTTAATGAAGTGCTCTGTCTATAAGAGAAACAGATGGGTTGTTGTACAGTTGGACTATATGTGGAGGATATTATCATCGTGATCTGGCAATGCCTTTCTTAGTGATTCTGGGAAGATAAATAAAGTTGTATTGAATTGAACTGAAGTACCTTGAAGAGTTCGTAGACATCAGCCAGGTTTTCAGGGGAGAGAGAGACATATGGGGTCACCACTCTGAGCTACACACACACACACACAGAGAGGGGAAGGGTCAGAGCAGTTTGGAGAGGAAAAGTGTAAGGTTTCAACATTTGGTCATGGTGTATTTCATGCATGCGTGTGACTGTTTGAGATGTGATATGAGAGACCCACCGCATTCTCCTTGGTGATGTCCTCGTGTGCTTGGAGAACCTGGATCCGGTGTCTGCATCGCAACCGCTCTATCTGTCTCACCGTCAGGTCTCCAAATTTCTGACACAACAGGACAGGGACACACAACGAGAACAAACATCAGTGCCACACTTTCACCACTACCCTCTGGTGGTGTGGAGGGAGTATTGCAGTGCTGTCTTACCTCATAGGAGTCAGTAATGAGGTCAGTGATCAGGGTGTGTAGTTCTACAGGCGGGCTGCCCTCCTCCTCCCCACTCTGAGACGAGGGAGGGGGAGGGGCAGGGGGAGACGGATCCTCATCGTACTTCACCTGGTCCAGAAAGCTGCAGGCAGAGAAGTTTTGTGTGAGAATGTAGACTATGCTCGAGTGAACTGTGTAGATGCATACAGTACATGTGTAGACATGCATGCATTCCTCCATATGCATTACCCAGTGAGGATCATGAGGGCCTGGCCGTCGTCTGCACTAGCGCACAGCGCCGCTGCGTTCGCATCCAGCACAGCTAGCCCCAGCTGGAGGATGGCTTTGATGCCGTGGAAGAAGAAGCAGTCTACCACACAGACGGCGCTGCGGAAGGGAAGCACACTGAGGAAGAGGGTAAGGAACCAGGACAGGGAGATGGAAGAGAGGGGGGAGAGGTCGGGAATGTGCTCGGCCAGCTCTGGAAGACGCTCCTGGATCAGCTCTTCAAACACTGACTGGTCCACCTGAGCACCTGCAAACACACGTGAAAATCTACATTAATATAGGAAAACACATATAGAAATGGATTTCGGTCTCATGAACGTACACCTCTATAGAAGTACAGAACATCCTTTATCATCCCATAGAGGGAAATTAATGTTGGTCTCGTGGATGTATGCTGTATACTCATGTGGTCCTCTGTAGCTCAATTGGTAGAGCATGGCGCTTGTAACGCCAGGGTAGTGGGTTCGATCCCCGGGACCACCCATACGTTAAAAAAAAAAATTATGCACGCATGACTGTAAGTCGCTTTGGATAAAAGCGTCTGCTAAATGGCATATTATATTATATGATGTCTTGACACATGCGTGTGAGAATGACATGTTCTCATTGTGCAATATCCCAGATAAGTGATCTTTTAAAACTTTATTTGAACCAGGAAGCCACATGGAGACAAAATCTATTTTCTAAGGAGAATAAGTAAAGAACTGCAATTTCAAAGCAGAACAGGCCAGACACTGTCGTTCAGAAGAGGAAATTACTTTGATGCATTTCATATGCGCCATAAATAAATAGTGGCACAAAGCACAGGAAATTAGCTTGTGTTTCAGCACACGCTTCACGCTGGCTAAAGAAAGCCTTGGGTTATTGTTGGCTCTGTTTGCAGTCAGGGCAGAAAAACAGCCCTGACGGAGAAAAAACCCACATTCAAATCACCTAAACACCAGACCGGCTCTAGACGCAAATGAACAGAACAGCTACTAATAGACCTAATAAATGATCTGCTGTGGTTTTGATAAGACTTCTCTACTGTACAGTACTAGCTATGATGTCAGTAACTGTGGAAGTGGAAGAACTATCGCTGTAGTAATAGAGAGCATCTGGTCAGCGGGGTGGTGGCACAGGAATCCTCATCTCTCCCAAGTGGACATTCTCTATTTTTCCCCTGACCCATCTGTCTATCTCCTCATTTGAATTCCATGCTGTCACAGTCACTAGCCCATTTAAGCTTAATATCCTTGTCATCTATCGCCCTCCAGGTTCCCTTGGAGAGTTCATCAATGAGCTTGACGCCTTGATAAGTTCCTTTCCTGAGGATGGCTCACCCCTCACAGTTCTGGGGGACTTCAACCTCCCTACATCTACCTTTGACTCATTTCTCTCTGCCTCCTTCTTTCCACTCCTCTCCTCTTTTGACCTCACCCTCTCACCGTCCCCCCCTACTCACAAGGCAGGCAATACGCTTGACCTCATCTTTACTAGATGCTGTTCTTCTACTAATCTCACTGCAACTCCCTCCATGTCTCCGACCACTACTTTGTATCCTTTTCTCTCTCGCTCTCCTCCAACACTACTCACTCTGCCCCTACTCAGATGGTAATGCGCCGTCGCAACCTTCGCTCTCTCTCTCCCGCTACTCTCTCCTCTTCCATCCTATCATCTCTTCCCTCTGCTCAATCCTTCTCCCTCCAATCTCCTGATTCTGCCTCCTCAACCCTCCTCTCCTCCCTTTCTGCATCCTTTGACACTCTATGTCCCCTTTCCTCCCGAGCCGGCTCGGTCCTCCCCTCCAGCTCTGTGGTGTGATGACTCATTGCGAGCTCACAGAACAGGGCTCCGGGCAGCCGAGCGGAAATGGAGGAAAACTAGACTCCCTCCGGAACTGGCATCTTTTCACTCCCTCCTCTCTACATTTTCTTCATCTGTTTCTGCTGCTAAGGCCCCTTTCTACCACTCTAAATTCCAAGCATCTGCCTCTAACCCTAGGAAGCTCTTTGCCACCTTCTCCTCCCTGCTGAATCCTCCTCCCCCTCCCCCCCTCCTCCCTCTCTGTGGATGACTTTGTCAACCATTTTGAAAAGAAGGTTGACGACATCCAATCCTCGTTTGTTAAGTCAAATGACACTGCTGGTCCTGCTCACACTGCCCTACCCTATGTTTTGACTTATTTCTCCCCTCTCTCTCCAGATAAAATCTTGCGACTTGTGACGGCCGGCCGCTCAACAACCTGCCCGCTTGACCCTATCCCCTCCTCTCTTCTCCAGACCATCTCCGGTGACCTTCTCCCTTACCTCACTGATCAACTCATCCTTGACCGCTGGCTATGTCCCTTACGTCTTCAAGAGAGCGAGAGTTGCACCCCTTCTCAAAAAACCAACACTCGATCCCTCTGATATCAACAACTACAGACCAGTATCCCTTCTTTATTTTCTCTCCAAAACTATTGAGCGTGCCGTCTTTAGCCAACTCTCTTGCTATCTCTCTCAGAATGACCTTCTTGATCCAAACCAGTCAGGTTTCAAGACTGGTTATTCAACTGAGACTGCTCTTCTCAGTGTCACGGAGGCTCTCCGCACTGCTAAAGCTAACTCTCTCTCCTCTGCTCTTGTCCTTCTAGACCTGTCTGCTGCCTTTGATACTGTGAACCATCAGATCCTCCTCTCCACCCTCTCCGAGCTGGGCATCTCCGGCGCGGCTCACTCTTGGATTGCGTCCTACCTGACCGGTCGCTCCTACCAAGTGGCGTGGCGAGAAGCTGTCTCCGCACCACGTGCTCTCACCACTGGTGTCCCCCAGGGCTCAGTTCTAGGCCCTCTCCTATTCTCGCTATACACCAAGTCACTTGGCTTTGTCATATCCTCGCATGGCCTCTCCTATCATTGCTACGCAGACGACACACAACTCATCTTCTCCTTTCCCCTTCTGATAACCAGGTGGCGAATCGCATCTCTGCATGTCTGGCAGACATATCAGTATGGATGACGGATCACCACCTCAAGCTGAACCTTGGCAAGACAGAGCTGCTCTTCCTCCCGGGGAAGGACTGCCCGTTCCATGATCTCGTCATCACGGTTGACAACTCTGTTGTGTCCTCCTTCCAGAGTGCGAAGAGCCTTGGCGTGACCCTGGACAACACCCTGTCATTCTCCGCTAACATCAAGGCGGTGACCCGATCCTGTAGGTTCATGCTCTACAACATTCGGAGAGTACGACCCTGCCTTACACAGGAAGCGGCACAGGTCCTAATCCAGGCACTTGTCATCTCCCGTCTGGATTACTGCAACTCGCTGTTGGCTGGGCTCCCTGCCTGTGCCATTAAACCCCTACAACTCATCCAGAATGCCGCAGCCCGTCTGGTGTTCAACATTCCCAAGTTCTCTCACATCACCCCGCTCCTCCGCACACTACACTGGCTTCCAGTTGAAGCTCGCATCTGCTACAAGACCATGGTGCTTGCCTACGGAGCTGTGAGGGGAACGGCACCTCCGTACCTTCAGGCTCTGATCAGTCCCTACACCCAAACGAGGGCATTGCGTTCATCCACCTCTGGCCTGCTGGCTCCCCTACCTCTGCTGAAGCACAGTTCCCGCTCAGCCCAGTCAAAACTGTTCGCTGCTCTGGCACCCCAATGGTGGAACAAGCTCCCTCACGACGCCAGGACAGCGGAGTCACTCACCACCTTCCGAAGACATTTGAAACCCCACCTCTTTAAGGAACACCTGGGACAGGATAAGTAATCCTTCTACCCCCTCCCTTACACCACCCCCCCCCCCCCCAAAAAAAAAAGATAATAATTGTAAAGTGGTTATCCCACTGGCTATAAGGTGAATGCACCAATTTGTAAGTCGCTCTGGATAAGAGCGTCTGCTAAATGACGTAAATGTAACGTAAATGTAATAGCAATGTAGTAACAATAGCAGTAGCAGCGGTAAACCAACGCCGGCTGTTTGCCCTCTCACCTATGACTCTGCGGTTGAAGTAGTCAGGCAGCATTCTCTCACACACAGCCACCAGCAGCCAGAATGCCTCCTCCTCTTTAGTGTACAGCAGCATCACAGACGCCAGGATATTCATTGACTAGGAAGAACGACAGGCAGTCAGTTATACTCTACCTGCACTGTATACACACACACATTGTGACATAGGTTACTGTATGGTAGTGGATTCCTTACCTGGCAGTAGCCGATCTTGGGGTTGCGGTGGGCATATGCGGTGAGGACGCGGCGCAGGGCAGCGATGCCCGTGACATTCTGGAAGGCGGGGTGGTCGGGCAGCGAGCGGTGCAGGTCTCTCTCGATCTCCTCCGTGGCCAGGCTGCTCTGCCCCATAGACTCTGTCACCAGCCCCGAGTAGTAGTCTGGGTGGGACGCCAACTCTGATGATGAGTCTGTGTTTCAAGGGGGAAATGGTGTCGGTGTTACACAGCAACAGCATATAAGCACTTACATGTACATGAAGGCCTGGTCGGAAAAGATCCCCTAGGCCCTAACCCTTCTCTTTTGTTCCTACCCGTAAGTGTTTGCAGATCTGAAAGGAATGGATAAGTTACCTATCCGGTTCCATCAGATCTGCAAACACCAAAAAGGTAGGGGTTACTTTGGGACAAGGCTTGTATGGAGAGAAAAAAACTAGCTCTTGCCCTTTGTTGACTCCCTCTCGAGGATGTGATGCGTTCAGATCATTGAGAGGGAGTAAACAGGTGACTGGGATAGTTTGATATGGGGCCAAAGAAAACAGTCAGTTCAGTTGCATCCCAGTGGAGTGCTGCCCCTCTGTTTCTGCTGCAGTCTGTGCAGTGTGTGCTCACACAGGCCTAATTGCTTGTTATTATTGGAGCTGAGGTTATGAGCTATTTATATGCCCACTAAATCCTGCTGATCTGGATTCCATATGACATCAACTCTGATACTAACAGCATAAAGCAAAGCAGGATCCCTGAGAATAGACTCTACAAAGTTGCATCAAGACTTCTGGTTCTGAAAAAAGGGAACTGCTTGCCTGGTAAAAGCCCCTCCCCAAACTCTAAGATAAAATGGCACATACCATAAATGCTAGGCATTGTGTACAGTACATAGGAAAGGAACTGAAAGTAGGCAGTCGAGCAGAACACAGAACAGCACTCTCTATCCCTCCTTTGAGGATATACAGATATATACCCTAAACATAACCCCACCATTAAATATATTTGGCCTGTTGTTATAGCAACCAATGACCTCAGACTCCTCCACCCCTCACCAGAGAAGGTCATCCATAGCTCTCCCCGTAGCGACTCTGGTATCCCCATGGCAACCAGCTTCTGGATCTTCTCTGTGCGGAACATGTGGACGCCTCGACCATACTCCGAGAAGTGGTCATCCCACAGACGCTCTTTCACCTGCTCCATGGTCTGCAGGACACACACAGGACACACACCCTTGAGCAAACCGAGTATTGTAGTACTGTAAGCACATTCTCAGCAATAGCCTTGGGCAGTATTAGAGGGAGGTAAGGTTACCCAGTGTGCCAGCCAATGGGAGAACAGGGATCAATACATGTTTAAATAATGAAAGAGATGTAACAGAATCATAACCTCATCCCAGAACTACCACTATACCACATGTACCATACCCTGGTTGCCAGTCTATTTCTAATAGGCTTGATGTTTAACATTGTAAAGTAGAACCGGTTTAGGGTTTAACATGGTTGCCAGTTTCTGGTTTAAGCAACTCCTTTGTTGTTGTCATGCTAAACATTTAGAATTCTAATTTAGCCCAATAAATGTTTAGCATGACAACAACAAAGGAGTTGCTTAAAACAGAAACAGGCAACCAAGTTAAACCCTAAACCAGTTCTACTTTGCAATGTTAAACATCAAGCCTAGACACATTGGCCAATGTAGCCCTGCTATCCCTGCAGCCACCATTATTATGGTATCTGCTATGTAAACATCATAATAAGGGAGGCTCCAGCCATATCTGGGTTATGGCCAACGGTGCACTAGTTTCCATACTCACAGCTGTGCTATTGTTGCGGTCCGTTTGAGAGTGATGGTAGTATGCCATCAGAGCCTCTGTGTTCACTGTGTGACGTAGTGGTCTCTCCTCGATCTCCACCCCGTCACAGTACATGGTGTCATAGTAGAAGGTGTAGTAGGGAGACGAGGAGGTCTGGAGCAACCAAACACCAGAATTAGTCAAACATACACAATGAATGAGTAACTTGTGTGCAAAAAATACTAGCAGTAATCATATATGTTCTTGGAGTAAAGTTACATTCTGCTTCTTGGACTAGGCCTGTTGGGCATCACCATGAGATATGATGTGTGTAATTGACAACAGACATTTGGTAGACGGTTGGTAGTGTAGCTGTAGCATACCAGAGATTTCTTGCTGTGGAACATGGAGTGTTTCCACTGCAGGGCTCTGAGCCGTGATGTCAGACTGTCCACCAGGCTGTCTCTGTCCTGCAGCTCGATCAGCTGGAAGGCCTTCTTACTCCTCACACTGACGATCACTGGGTTAGGCAGCAAGCTGGTGCTCTCAGCCTTCTCTATGGAGATCACCTGGCAGCACAGGAGGAGACAGAGGTAAAAGGTCAAGAGCCAAGGAAATGTTGGTAGTATGGTACAGTAATGAAAAATATGATATGGTAAAACGGTATTAACACAGTAATAAACTTTGAATAACTTATTAATGTATGCAAGAGCCATACATCTCTATACATGACTCCGGTGTATAGCAACTAATGTAGTTAACCATGGTAAAGCTTAAGGCTAAAGGTGTATGCTCTAAAACTTCAAACAACACTTGTACACCGTAAACAGTGGTAAGCCACATTCCCCCAGCATTAAAGTTTAACCAGCAGAGTCAGCTGCAGTATGGTATGACGGCTACCTCTGAAAGGGGGATGAGCAGGCTGCAGTGGCCCTCCTCTCGACTGGCGAAGCATAGGTAGCGGTCGGTGGTGTAGAGCGTTCCTGCCGTGTGGCAGCGGGCATGGGACGTCCACACTGAACACAGCGCCACCTCCTGGAGACACTCGCCCCGCGGTAGCCGAAATAGAGCAAGGACGTACGCCCTCAGCGCCTGCTCCTCCAGAACCCTGAGGGGAAAGGGGAAGAGTTACAAAAAGGGCCAAAAATATCACTCACTTGGCAAGAGTTGCATGTGAGGAAGTTACCAAATAAATAATACAACTAAACAGTCTGTTACACCCATAGAGAGATAGAACTGAATGCTTTAGCTCAGCTCTCAAGTACAATCTTTACCACTGCAAACCTTCACTTTACACACAAAACCTGAAAATGTTATGAATTTACTACAGGTGGAACTGAAACACACACACATTCAGTTGCACTATGGGGCAATGGTTATACAGAGGATGGTCTGAAACTAGAGGGAAGTAAATTAGTCAAGATATCAGGGATTTTCAGGAAGTGCATGATGAGGTCTCTTTTGACCAAAGCAGATTACAATGACAACCTTTTTAAATGACTGTTTATCAAACTGTTTAATCAGGAAAGCAACCGATCAATCAGATTACTGATGCCAATCCAATCCTCTCAGATCTGTGAGGCAAGTCAACAAGGAACAGATAATGTGAATCTGAACAAACCGAATGACAGACCCACACAAAATCCCCTGCCCTCCTTTATGCTACAATACGCTACAACTTTATCGAACTTATTCTGCGTTGCCCTCTGACCTCTTGGTGATGTTGGAGGACTGCTGGAGGACTCGGTCCAGTTCCAGACCTCCGCTGTCCAGCAGGCGCCGCAGTGCGATGTCAGCCAGCTGACCCATGACCCCGAACACCTCGTCCAGGCTCAGGAACATAGAGAAGTCCCGCTGGCGCCGCCGCGTTGTCACACGCACCATGTCCGTCATGAGGCCAGTGGAGACCCGCTCCAGTCTCGTCACCTCTGCCCACGGGATCACAAACTTCACTGAGGGAGATAGAAGTGGTCAAAGGTCAGGGGTTAGGTTTAGAAGTCACTGTACCCTGAAGACATTAGGGATTTGAATGGTTAAAGAGATTGAACAGGATCTTAAGCACTTACAAATTCGTAAGATATACTTTCAAAACTACTGGCTGAAGTTATACAAAACCTCTGTAGCATCACTTTAACTGAAAAGGCACAATGTTTACTGTGGAAAGTATGTCACAGTTCACAAGACATATAAAGGGCTTGTGATCTTTACAACTGGAAAACAGAGGTTAGAGTTGCTAATTAACAGACACAAACAGTTCAGACTAGTTCACAGCCAGTAAGACATTTTTAAAATTAAGACTGGGGACTAGTCAGTGTGCTAATTAAAGGAGGAGCATTTAAGGGGACGGACCTTCCTTTCCCAGCAGGAAGGAGTAGAAGGCCATGTGGTTGATGCTGAGGTAGAGCCAGCCCTGCCGGGGGACCCGCCCCTTCCAGCAGCAGCAGGAGTAGGTGGTGACCAGCTTCTCTGAGGAGGGCAGGCCGAAACGCAGCTCAAACTTCAGCAGCACCTCCCGGAACTTCTCTGGGTCCTCCTCCTGAGCCGCCTGCTTCCCCCTCACCTCCTCTGCTATCAGACCCTGGGGAGAAAGATAAATAAATGGGCAATGAGAGAAAGAGAAAAGAGGAAGAGAAACGAAACGAAAATGCAAAACGGGTTGCGAGCAAGATACACAGAAATAGAAAAGAAAGTCAAGAGGAGAGAGACATCAACATTTAAGAGTCAGATTAGGTTGAACACAGTGGTTTTTGATAGTAGGCCTACATAGTATTTACAGAGTATCACAGGTCTATAGTAAGACTTATTCTAATAGTACAGTACCTTGACTTTCCCTTTGACGAAGCTGGCGACATCCTCCTTGTTCTCAAACACTGAGAGAGAGTGGAGTAGGTTCTGAACCAGCCAGTCCCAATGTCTGTTCATGTCCTCGACAGCAGCACCTGTATAACAACACACAGACACACACACAACGCCCGTCAGAGAGATAGATACACAGAGAGAGAGCCAGAGAAAAAGAGTAGAAGCAGGGACCTACCGACCGACAAATATGAGAATCGGAGAGAGGAAAAGGAGAGCTTACCACAGGCTATGGCCCAGCTGACCTGTGACCCAGGCACCTGTAGCAGGATACGGAACGGTGTGACCCGGGCGTTGGAGTCCAGCACTGTGTCCAGAGCTCCCACCAGAAGACCTGGATAGAGCAGTCAGACACAGAAAGAGACCAGAAATTACTGAGAAATACCGTCTGACAACACACACGTCAATGAGCTCATTGACACATCGGAGTGAGGCAACATTATACCAACCCATATGAACTGTTATATCATATATTTTCATAGGGTAAGACAATTGTACTAAGCTCATAAGGCATTTTCTACAATAATCAATGGTTATCATTACTTGAATGACATTTGAACAGCAGGAAGTTTTACAGATTGTGCCTTTAAGCAGATGGGACACAACGGCACCTATTACACATAACGCCAGAAAGCTAAAGGCATTATCATGTGTATAACAGACCCAGACATTCCACAGTGAGCACTGGATGCTGGCCTTTAGGCATTACAAAAGACATTGGACATAAACTGGTACCACTAACAGTCTCATAATGGCCACATTATGTGAGAACATAACATAGACTTAAACGCTATTAAGAGGCTCAACACAAGTATTGTTCTTCTCTGTTTGTCACTACATTGGTCCACTAGAATCATAGGGTTAACAGTATTGGAATCGAGACCCTCTCCCTCTCCACAAATCCTCCACATGTGAAGCCCCAAAGCCATGGCATAAAAACTACAAACTTAAGAGAATCCCTAACATCCCAAACTCAATTTCAATTTATTTTTATTTATTTATTTAACCTTTATTTAACCAGGTAAGCCAGTTGAGAACAAGTTCTCATTTACAACTGCGACCTGGCCAAGATAAAGCAAAGCAGTGCGATAAAAACAACAACAACACAAGAGTTACATATGGAATAAACAACACGTAAAGCCAATAACACAATAGAAAATGTATATACAGTGTGTGCAAATGTAGTAAGTTATGGAGGTAAGGCAATACATAGGCCATAGTGCAAAATAATTACAATTTCGTATTAACACTGGAATGATAGATGTGCAAATAGAGATACTGGGGTGCAAATGAGCAAAATAAATAACAATATGGGGATGAGGTAGTTGGGTGGGCTAATTACAGATGGGCTGTGTACAGGTGCAGTGATCGGTAAGGTGCTCTGACAACTGATGCTTAAAGTTACTGAGGGAGATAAGAGTCTCCAGATGGGCCAGATGTATACAAAATGGTGTTGTCTGCGTAGAGGTGGATCTGAGAGTCACCAGCAGCAAGAGCGACATCATTGATATACACAGAGAATAGAGTCGGCCCGAGAATTGAACCCTGTGGCACCCCCATAAAGACTGCCAGAGGTCCAGACAACAGGCCCTCCGATTTGACACATTGAACTCTATCTGAGAAGTAGTTGGTGAACCAGGCGAGGCAGTCATGAAGCGAGGCAGTTGAGAAACCAAGGCTATTTAGTCTGCCAATAAGAATGCGGTGATTGACGGAGTCGAAAGCCTTGGCCAGGTCGATGAAGTTGGCTGCACAGTACTGTCTTTTATCGATTGCGGTTATAATATCGTTTAGGACCTTGAGCGTGGCTGAGGTGCACCCATGACCAGCTCGGAAACCAGATTGCATAGCGGAGAAGGTACGGTGGGATTCGAAATGGTCGGTGATCTGTTTGTTAACTTGGCTTTCAAATAATTCCGAAAGGCAGGGCAGGATGGATATAGGTCTGTAACAGGTGTTAGGTGATGAGAAGGCTAAATTAACCCTGGAACAAGCATTTATAGACAACTTCAACCTCCTCCACCTCACCAGTCATCAGCTTAAAGGAACCAGATAAGCTCTCTAATATCCTGAGATACCATAACAGAGCCTAGACTCATCATCATAGTATCTCTTTAACTCCACTGCTAATCAGGATCATGATTTTCCACTGAGGCTAAAGCCACCAAACACTAGTCCCTCTTGTCTAGTTTTAATGCTGGGTTTCCTTTGCTATGCACAGCCATTTTCAACAGAATGGAGCATTTAGGGAGAGCTGGTAAAAATAGTCCATCAAAGTGAGGCTAACAGTCAACTGCAGCACATGGCCTCAACTCCAATAAAAAATGACGTTTGCAAGAACAGTCTGTTAATGATTTGGCTAATAATCAAATGTGTAATAACCACACAGCAGGCAGCACAAGGCATTAGGCTTACTGCTTTCAATAGGCTACAGTCTGGTTGCTGTGAGATCACCATCTAGTGTTTGGCATTCCCACTCCCACCCAACCGCTCCGCCACAAAGGAGGAGAGGGATGGAAGACAAACTGAACACCAGACAAATAACCCTCTCCTGGAGCACTGCCCATTCCAGACCACACCACAACTATCAAGCTCTGCCTGTCTGCCGCTCTGAACCATCGCACCCTGGCAACACAAACCTATGTGTCACCTAATTGTCACCTAATCGCTTACTTCACAGTGCTTCCATTGTAAGTCCCAATGTAAACTACTGTAAATCATGTATTTTGTTCTGCTTATGTTGTTCACTGAGTTTGTATCTCTGTGGACAATGGACGTGTACAGTGTGCTCAGAGGTCGAGAGAAAGGAAACCTCAAATGTCCCTCACAGGAAAGTGTTCTTTGTGAAATAGGAAGCAGAAGTTATTTTAGCTAGTGACAGAGTGCTAGAGGTTGCAGATGTTTCAGTGCTGCTCAATACCCTTTTTATGTTTTATCTTAATCGAATCATGGATTTATTTTTTCCACTTGATATTGTACTTGTTCTTCTCTTCCCATAACAAAACTAGGGTGTGGTTTTGTAAGAGGCAAACACTAGGGCTTCATCTGACCTTTCATCCCACAGATTGACTTTGGAAACCATGGCAACAAACAAATAGCTAAACTCTAGCCAGGAAGTTTTATATTGTTTTTATGAGATAATACTCCCTATCATCTCCTGTGCCTGATGTATACAGTTCTATAGGAAAGTGAAAATCCCAATGAAGATTAAACAAAAACAAGACCAGGTGACACCTTATCATTGTCCATCATCAGACAAAAATGGTATGGAAATGAAAGAAATCAATGAAGACTTGAAACAAAATAAACAGTCAAAATAATAAGTTATATGTTAACAAGTTGCCTGTTATTGCTCCAAGGCTTCATGGCACATATTATTTTAAGTTGCAAAGAAAGCATTGTTTTGATGATCCCAAATATGGGGGAAAACACTTGTTTCCAAGCTTTGTAAAAACCGGATCCTACACTGTAGCCAAGGCTATGGCAAGTTGCAACATACTGTAGCTGCAATTCAACCAATTATTATTATTATTATGCTCGGAGACATGCTGGGAGACACTCTGGGATACATACTCCCAGCACAATGTCCCCCCCAAAAATGTTGGTTGAATCGCAGCTAATTGCAACATTGTTTATAAATTAGTTGTTACTGTGTTGCGTAGCGTAGACTGGTGTGTCCAAGTGGTAATATAGGCTACTAACGCTGCTGAAATCAGACGAAAGACAGTGAGATGAATGGGAGCAGGTAGCGTATTACCTGTAAATTTCCCCTCTGAATCCCCATGTCCTCTTCTGCGCTGCAAAAGGAAGAAATCGTTAGATCTTTCGGTAACCCAAAGCTTCAGCGCGTTTTTCAGCAAAACTTCTTCTGGATTCAACCACATTCTTTCAAAAGAAGAGATTGACAAAGAGAATGGAACGAAAACTAAATAACGCAGATTGTCGTTGTTGTTGATAGCATGCAAACTTTTTCAGCAGTTCCAACAGCCGGAGAAAAAAAAAAGATTTTCAGAATCATCCATGACTGATCTCAAGCGCTGCCCGAGATCGCAGGCGTCTTCTGTTGATATTTTCTCTCACCCTGTACAAGTACTCCTCTCAGCGAGAGAGAGTCTTATTTCCGCATTCAACCTTACCTTCCCATATTTCCGGCGAAAGCAAGGAAGTTTAATTTCACTGGCCCTTTGTGATTGGTTATTAGGTCAAGTATTCATTTAAACAGTTTATCGTACACAACTAAATCTGGGAATAGAATTGGATTGTAAACACATTGTTTATTTGTCTATAGTAAATGGGTTTAGTCATGTGCCATATGTTGTCTGGTGTGTGCAAAAATAAATCAGAAGATGAATGTTGACGACATCTATTATATCAATTCTGCATTATGCTTACAATGACTTATTATCATCACTACTATGCATTTCAGTTAGATGACCTAGTGACCTATTGTCAAAAGCAACTGTACCTCCCTCACATTAAATGGAATCATGTGTGTAAATACAGATTTGAGATGTTTAGATGCATTTTCTTTCTCTTATAGTTTACAATTTAATAGTTTTTGATCATACCATATATTAATTTAGTGACATATCAATGCAATTTCAGTGAAGTACCCATACAGTCTATTTACAGAATGTTCTATATGGAAGTAGAAATATAGCCTTAGCCTACTTCTGTGGTAAAATGGTGGTTGCAACATGCATGCTGGGCATGATGTAATTAACAAAGACATCATTTCTATAGGATTTCTGTTTTAAACTATGATGAAATTAACACACATGTCAGTAATGGCCAGTGTTGTCAAAGGCCCCTATTATAAGATACTCCACTCATCATAATTAAGAGAACAATTATATTTTAGAGCAAAAATGTCATTGATCATCACAAGATCAAGATTGACATATCCATATCCATAATAAATTATTTCAAAATGTATCTGCAAAGTTTGTAGAAAATTGTCCTAAGAATATGATTAATAAATGCATAGCCTATACTCATCATTACTACATTGAAAAAAAATCATGAAAAAATAAATAATAATAACTATATAACTATAATAACAATATATATATATATATATATATATATATATATATATATATATATATATATATATATATATATATATATATATATTAGAATATAGAATAACTATATAAGTGTCACGCCCTGGCTCTGGGGACTCTTTAATGTTGAGCCAGGGTGTTAGTTCCTATGTTTAGTTGTTCCTTGTTTTCTGTCTAGATCGTTTAGATCTATGTTGGCCAGGGTGGTTCCCGATCAGAGGCAGCTGTTGCTCGTTGTCTCTGATTGGGAACCATACTTAGGCAGCCTGTTTTGCACAGTTGATTGTGGGATCTTGTTCCGTAGGGTTTTGTGTATAACCTAGGACTTCACGTATCGTTTGGGTTATTGTTTTGGTTCGTGTAAGTACAATAACAAAGAATGTACGCTTATCACGCTGCGCCTTGGTCCGCTTCATGTGTCGACGATCGTGACAATAAGGGTGGCAGCATAGCTGTTATGAGCATTGGGCCAGTAACCGAAAGGTCACTGGATTGAATCCCTGAGCCAACTAGATGAAAAATCTGTCAATATGCTCTTGAGCAAGGCACTTAACCCTAGTTGCTCTGGATACGAGTGTCTGCTAAATGTAAAAATGTAATATATACAGTGGTGGAAAAAGTTTGAATTGTCATACTTGAGTAAAAGTAAAGATACCTTAATAGAAAATGACTCAAGTGAAAGTCACCCAGTAAAATATTACTTGAGTAAAACTCAAAGTATTTGGTTTTAAATATACTTAATTATCAAAAGTAAATGTAATTTCTAAAATATACTTAAGTGTCAAAAGTACAAGTATAAATCATTTTAAATTGCTTATATTAAGCAAACCATATGGCACCATTTTCTAATTTTTTTAATTTACGGAAAACCAGGGGCACACTCCAACACTCAGACATCCTTTACAAACGAAGCATGTGTGTTTAGTGAGTCAGAGGCAGTAGGAATGACCAGGGATGTTCTCTTGATAAGTCTGTGAATTTGACCATTTTCCTGTCCTGCTAAGCATTCAAAATGTAAGAGTACTTTTGGGTGTCAGGGAAAATGTATGGAATAGTCCCCTGTAGCTCAGTTGGTAGAGCATGGCGCTTGCAACGCCAGGGTTGTGGGTTCGTTTCCCACGGGGGGCCAGTATGAAAATGTATGCACTCACTAACTGTAAGTCGCTCTGGATAAGAGTATATGTAAAAAGTACATTATTTTCTTCGTAAAAGTAGTCAAAAATATCAATAGTATAGTAAAGTACAGATACCCCAAAAAAGAAAATAAGTAGTACTTTAAAAAACAAAATAAGTAGTACTTTACTTAAGTACTTTACAGCACTGAATGTATTGGGATATCATATCGGAACACAGAAGCACACATTCTACACACAAAAAACAGGCCAGCAATGTTTAGAGATGTTTTGGACCTCTGTGTAACCCCACCCCCATTAGCTTGGTCACCCCAGAGACCGACAGCACGGTGTGATTGTTAGGTGCAACTGTTGACTCACTCAGCTGCCACAAATGGAAAGTAGCTTTCCCACTCCTTATATGGACATATTGGAGATCCAAACCGGATATCAGTGCAACCTTTATTATTGTCCCTTGACTTTCTGGCCCGCGCCAGTGTTCTGATAAAAATGCAAATAAACACCCGACAAAATATTATTCGTCCTCAGAAAAATACATTATTGTTGAATTATTCTGTAATAAATTTATATTTGAGATAACTGACAAGTATTTACGTTTTATCACATTTAAAGATCTTGTTTTACTCCGGAAGAAATGTGGGGGAGGTCCTTCTATTTCCGTGTCTGGGGAGATAAGTGGTGTGATTTCAGCGTTTGTTTTGAACAGTTAAAAAATGCAGGTTTGTAAAATTATATCACTTTTTCCAGCTATAGAAAAAGTATTAATGAAGGTCATAGCTGACGTTTCGAGTAATATGAGTATATATCTGTTCGCACGCCACCTTGATTGGGACATAGCTAGCTAACGTTAGCTGCATAAACGTTAGCTAATGTTCGCTAGGTGTAATAGCACAGATTAAAAGGTGGTTACCGGTAGTTATAAGTATCTTTGGTAATGCCAAAGAGCCTAGCTATAGATGGTTTAAAAACTCTGTGGTAGTACAGAATGGCAAACCAACAACACTGTTTGAGTGCAGTGAAGATATAATAAAACTCCAATGATCTGTTATTTCTCAATCTCAGGACCCTAACGCAGATACCGAGTGGAATGACATCCTGAGGAAGAAGGGGATCCTTCCTCCCAAGGAGAAAACTCAGGATGAGGTTGACGAGGAAGCTCTAGAGCAGCAGATTCTTCTTCAGCAAGAATCTGTTGGTAAGAGATGGCTATTAATATCATCTTATAGCTACTAGGTTTCTCCTAAAATGGTCTAGGAACAGTTTTTCTGATGTTATTCTTAATTTTTAACTAACAGGACATGGTTTTGGAAGGCTGATCCTTGGCCAACAACATCCTCTGTTAGTAGTTTTAATACCTTAAATGGTACTTTTTTGGACATTTTCTGACTGTGGTGTTTTGTGACCAGTAAAAACCTATGAGAGTATGACACTGGACCAGCTGGATGAGAACGAGGATGACTTCAGTGAAGAGGATGAGGCCGCCATCGAGATTTACAGGTCAGTGACCGCTCAAAGCATTACTAAGATGGTACATTATACATACAACAGGTATTGGCTGCCCTATGGCCCGGGGCCAAAGCTGAGCAATCAGGGCAAGTTGAGCCGGTTCTGTAGTTGCCCCATTGGGCATATGAATTATTTTACTGAAAACAACCTAACTGCAAATAATTTCTGGTTCCTCCCCTATGTCTGTGTAAACAGCTAATTTTAAGTCTTTGGGCAACCAAAAATACTCCTCACTCGATGGGCAAGTGACTTTCAGACCTTAATGTCAGTCCCTTAATAAAACCTACTGCCATTAAAAGAGATGCTGAAAATGTAAAGCACCATTGTGGCTACCATGTTAATGGTGATATAGCCTTTTACATCCAAAATAGAGAATGACAATGTTATGACCTTTGTTATTACCAGGATTAACCTACATTGCCTTAACTCTCCATTTCCCTCTCACCAGGCAAAAGAGGCTTGCAGAATGGAAAGCCACCCAGATAAATAATTGCTTTGGGGAGGTAGTGGAGATCTCTGGGCAGGACTACATCAAGGAGGTGAACAAAGCTGGAGAGGGCATCTGGGTCGTGCTGCATCTCTACAAACAGGGGTGAGTGTTCTGCCATTTACTTCCCTCTGTCGATAGATAGATGGCGGTAGAGCACACCGATTCATGCTTCCAAAAAGTGATGTTTTGATTTTATTTGAGATCTGATGAAAACCAGTCAATGGTCAAAACTTTATTGGCCAAGACCTTATTTGAAAATCATGAAGCAAGGTTTTCATATAAGCCTGATTAACAGTGGTCCTTTTTAAATTGCTCTGAATAGGTCGATCTGCCAAATATATAGATTTAACTAATTGACCCATTGTAATCGAATCTCTGTTTCATTCTCTCACCCTCCCAGCATTCCTCTGTGCACCCTGATAAACCAGCATCTGTCAGAGATGGCCAGGAAATTCCCCCAGACCAAGTTCCTCAAGTCCATCTCCACCACCTGCATCCCCAACTACCCCGACCACAACCTACCCACCATCTTCGTCTACCACGAGGGAGAGATGAAGGCACAGTACATCGGGCCTCTGGTCTTCGGGGGAATGAACCTCAAAGTTGAAGGTAAGAGACAATCGCCTCAGCTACTTTCGTAGGATACTATTAGCTACATGATATGGTAGTTTGTGCTGTCCAATGTGTATACTTCTCACCTTCAGATTTGTGCATTGTCAGTTTTGAATGACAATTCCTTAGACTTTCTCTACTAGATATTTAAATCTGCTGTATACTATCATCCTCAGAGCTGGAGTGGAGGTTATCAGAATCTGGCGCTGTCAAGACAGACCTGGAAGAAAACCCCAAGAAGCAGATTGAAGACAAGCTGATGTCGTCGATCCGATCTACTCTCCCCACACGGAAAGACATTGACTCCGATGAGGACTAGCCACGTAACACCAAATAACATTATTCTAACGCTCAACCATCACTGTGTGTGAGGATGGCTCTCTCCTGTGGTGATGTGGTAAACTGCACACCTCTCCCTCTCTCCCTATGTACCTCAGTCAGCAGAGAGGCTCCATCAGAGTACTATGCCACCCCGGTTGAAGGATCTCTTGTGTTACGAGATCATTCTCCTAAATCAGATCTGAACTAAAGTGTTTTTACAGAACCTTTGGTTGAAGAAGATTATTTGTCCTTTTTTATTTAGCATATACGTTTGATAATATATGACAATATAAATGTATACATTTGTAATTGTTTAAATTAAATGTAAGTAGCCATTCACCCATGCCATAATCACAGTTGACGGTTTTTATAAAGTGTTCGCCCTGATCTGTGTAACCATCACATAAAGGACTCCTTTGATGTATTTGTGTATGTGCAATTGTCTACAAAATGGCAAAGTACAGATACCTCATCTTAAATCACTAAATATTTACATTTACCAACAAATCAGGAAGACACTACAATCTGCAATGCAGTTATATTTATCTCCAATAATTTATTTCTCAAAAATATCAAGTCCATTGCCAGAGACCACTGAGGATGCTGCTTCTGGCTGTCCCTCAGTCTGCCATTTTGTGCTCAATGTTCAGGGGGGTTGCAGTGTGCTGGTGTCTTCTGTCCAGTTATTCCAAAGTCAGATTTTTACATCACACCATCAGGGACATCCCGGAGCTTCTGTGTAGCAAGGAATAGAGAGAACCTCAGTCCTAGTTTGTGGCATTTCTTGAATTGTCTACTTTGTCCTAACTTTTAATTATGTAGATTCTAATCAGGGGTAGTATATACTGTATGTCTAAAGTACATATTGAGCCTTGCGGACTGGCCACAGAAAGACTGTGGTCCTCAACCTCTAAGAGAAAGGCACTGGAGAAGCTTTCACAAACTCTTGAGCTTCAATCAGAAAAGGATACACAGACACTGCTGACCTGCAAACCAATATTTAATTTCAGAATTGGTTAAAATGACATTAAGGTTAGGGTTAAGGGTTTGGTTAAGGTCAGGGTTAAGGGTTTGGTTAGGGTTAAGGGTTTGGTTAAGGTCAGGGTTAAGGGTTTGGTTAAGGTCAGGGTTAAGGGTTTGGTTAAGGTCAGGGTTAAGGATTTGGTGAAGGTTAGGGTTAAGGGTTTGGTGAAGGTCAGGGTTAAGGGTTTGGTGAAGGTTAGGGTCAGATTTAGAGTTTAGTTAGTCGTCTTGCAGGTCAGCAGTGTCCTTGTAGTCTCTCCCGCTTCAATATTGATATTCTGCTAATCATCAGGGTTGAAACGGCACAGGGTCCTTACCAAAAGCATGTGCTGCTTCTTTCTCCTCTGAGACAGTTTGGGTGACAGGCGCATCAGCGGGTGCACTGAATGGGACTAGAGAGGAGAATGCCTGTTAGATTCCAATCACATTGAATTACTAAATAATCAGATCAATGAAACATAACAAATACAGACTAAAGACAAAATCCCATACTGTGCCGTCCAGGAAATCCAATGACACTGTTGCTTATATGCCACATTGTATGTGATGTGAACAATCAAAAATAACATGGTTGTTTAAGGGTGTATACATGGTTCTAATTTGCTCTCAGACATAATTCACTAACATTCTGAAGCAATATTGAAATACAATTTGTGCACCGAGGAGTGTTTCTCTACTTACCGCATGCTCTACAGAGTCTACCGAGTTGTCCTTTGAATAGTGAAACAGGAACTGACGAAAAGAGCATATACAAAGTCAACACTGTTCCAAAGACAATGAATAGTACGCCTGCAAGTTTACCTCAGTATTTTGAGGAATAAGGTATAAACAAGTATTTAGGAATAGGGTGTGATATTGTTGAGGAACTTACTCTTTTGAATACATTCTGAACTTGCTCCTGTGATGGGGAGAGGGACAGGGAGAGAATAATTACACTGGCGTCAGAACTGCTATCGTATACCATCTGATAAGATTGAGTCATACGGTAGCTAAGCCTTACCTCATTCTGATCCCTCCCCATCATATCACCAACATCAGTCTGGATCCCAGGACCCTGCAGCAGACAAATCAATGGTCAATGATAAAACGCAAGTATATAACACATCACAAGGCACTAAACCTAAGCAAACATAAAAGCTGTTGTACATGACATCCACTGTATACCTATTGCAAAGTAATGATCGTGTTTCAGTCATCGGCGTGTCTAGTTGATAGGAGTGGGTGGAAGTCCTATATATTCTTATCCCCCTCCAGTCTGATTTAATTTACAGTGACTCACTTGTGTCCGCAACCCCCTCACCACGTATAACCTAGCCCAGTCACAACAAGTAACAAGAAGCACCATTTAATTTGGTTGGAATCACCTGCTGACCCCCAATCAGACACAGATGAGATTTCTCCAGTGGTGCAAACAAAGCAGATAACACTAATGCCGTCTGTGACCAGAACTCTCCTCTGATGAATGCAGTAGAGGACTGAGATGTTTAAACAGTGAAAGATTGACACACAGATACAGACAGAGTGATACATATTCAAGGGATGTATTGATTGATTTGGGTCTAGAACACCTTCATACTACATTTTAACACTTTGTCTCTGGTATCAGGTAAGGAAATGTAGCCTTGTTGTCAATCTAATAATTCATTCATAAGTAATTAATAATTAATTTAAAATCAAATTTCACAATATTTGTTCGAATTACACAATTGCCTTTTATTTGCACTTTTCATGTATAGGCATGCATAAAAAAACACTTAAAAAACAATGTCCCATACCCTTCTGAAAGCAATTCCATGTTCACGCTCTTTGTACGGACTAGCCTCTATAGAAAGAAAAAAAGTATGTTTCAAAAGTATAATTTTTTTTATTGTATCAATCTATAACATACAATAAATGCATGTAATAGCCAACAACAATATAAATAGCTAATTCAACAACAACAAAAATCGATTTCAGATTTTAAGAAGACAGATAGCTTAAGTTATACAGAAATGTTGAAGTTAATTTAAATTATATAAATCATCTTCTCTCACCTGTCACCTTCCAACATCCAAGGCACCAGACCAATTGAAGTAGGCAAAGTTGTTGCAGATAAGAAGCGCTCATCTCGAGCTATGAGATTCTAATGCGCTTTGGTGAGGGTATATGCGCTCTGTGTGTGGTTTGGTGGTGTTGCGGGAGGAAGTCTTGTTATATTGCCACGTCAGGTCACAGAATTGAACCCTACTGACTTTCTCATCCGACACAATTATATAGGCTATAACTTTGATGGAAGAAGCATAATCTCCTACGCAGAGGTGACCAATTAACGTCCCACTGGTCTCCTTGGTCATCATCTGAGTGTTTGTGCGCAAGTCCCCTCTCCCTCGTCATTTTGAACGGTTTTAAGATATATTTAGATATGGAAAATAAATCAAAGAAATCCATCAAAAACAGGATATCAACCAAATATCGAAATGAAAGTTATACAACTCGTGTCAAATATTTTTCCAGTGCACTTGATTATAGGAAATTGTGATGAATAATGACCTCGTGATGTTCAAGTTCATTGAAAACCATAAACAACCAAGTAAATGTCACATACAGTGCTTTCGGAAAGTATTCAGACACCTTCACTTTTCCCACATTTTGTTATGTTACAGCCTTATTCTAAAATGGATTAAAAAATACAAATCCTCAGCAATCGACACACATGACCCCATAAAGACGAAGCGAAAACAGGTATTTAGAAATTTTAGTAAATGTATTCAATATAAAAAACAGATATACCTTATTTACATAAGTATTCAGACCTTTTGCTATGAGACTCGAAATTGAGCTCAGGTGCATCCTGTTTCCATTGATCATCCTTGAGATGTTTCTACAACTTGCTTGGAGTCGACCTGTGGTAAATTCAATTGATTGGACATTATTTGGAAAGGCACACACCTGTCTTTATAAGGTCCCACAGTTGACAGTGCATGTCAGAGCAAAAACCAAACCATGAAGTTGAACGAATTGTCCGTTGAGCTCCGAGACAGCATTGTGTCGAGGCACAGATCTGGGTAAGGGTACCAAAAAAATTCTGCAGCATTGAAGGTCCCCAAGAACACAGTGGCCCCCATCACTCTTAAATGGAAGAAGTTTGGAACCACCAAGACTCTTCCTAAACCTCGTCAAACTGAACAATCGGGGGAGAAGGGCTTTGGTCAGGGAGGTGACCAAGAACCTGATGGTCACGCTGACAGAGCTCCAGAGTTCCTCTGTGGAGATGGGAGAACCTTACAGAAGGACAACCATCTCTGCAGCACTTCACCAATCAGACCTTTATGGTAGAGTGGCCAGACAGAAGCCACTCTTCAGTAAAAGGCACATGATAGCCCGTTTGGAGTTTGCCAAAAGGTACCAAAAGACTCTCAGACCATGAGAAACAAGATTCTCTGGTCTGATAAAACCAAGATTTAACCTTGGCCTGAATGCCAAGTGTCACGTCTGGAGGAAACCTGGGACCATCCCTACGGTGAAGCATGGTGGTGGCAGCATCATGCTGTGGGGATGTTTTTCAGTACAGAGTACAGAGAGATCCTTGATGAAAACCTGCTCCAGAGCTCTCAGGACCTCAGACTGGGGCGAAGGTTCACCTTCCAACAGGACAACAACCCTAAGCACACAGCCAAGCCATCGCAGGAGTGGCTTCGGGACAAGTCTCTGAATGTCCTTGAGTGGCCCAGCCAGAGCCCGGACTTGAACCCCATCGAACATCTCTGGAGAGACCTGAAAATAGCTGCGCAGCAACACTCCCCATCCAACCTGACAGAGCTTGAGAGGATCTGCAGAGAAGAATGGGAGAAACTCCCCAAATACATGTGTGCCAAGCTTGTAGCGTCATACCCAAGAAGACCCTATGCTGTAATCGCTGCCAAAGGTGCTTCAACAAAGTACTAAGTAAAGGTCTGAATACTTACGGTATGTAAATGTGATATTTCCGTTTTTTTATTTGTAATAAATTAGGAAAATTTTCTAAAAACCTGTTTTTGCTTTGTAATTATGGGGTATTGTGTGTAGATTGATGAGGAAAAAACAAACATTTTAATCAATTTTAGAATAAAGCTGTAACGTAACAAAATGTGAAAAAAGTCAAGGGGTCTGAATACTTTCCGAAAGCACTGTATCTGTGTGTGTATCTATTTACAATTCTTTTCAATCTGTGATCTTGAGAATGAAATCTGTGATTTTTTTGAATTAAAATGTGTCATCTACATTTACATTTTTGTCACTTAGCAGTCGCTCTTATCCAGAGAAACTTACAGTTAGTGCATTCATCTTAAGATAGCTAGGGGAGACAACCACATATCACAGTCATAGTACAAATAGCCTACAGTTTTTCCTCAATAAATTAGCTATTAGCAAAGTCGGTGCTGGTAAGAAAAGACAAGGACCATGGTTATCTTAAGAAAAGCATGGGTGTTAGTCTCATTTGCCTCTTCTAATCTCACCTAACTGAAGCTACAGTTGAAGTCGGAAGTGTACATACACTTAGGTTGGAGTCATTAAAACTCGTTTTTCAACCACTCCACAAATGTCTTGTTAACAAACTATAGTTTTGGCAAGTCGGTTAGGACATCTATTTTGTGCATGACACAAGTAATTTTTCCAACAATTGTTTACAGACAGATTATTTCACTTAAAATTCACTGTATCACAATTCCAGTGGGTCAGAAGTTTACATACACTAAGTTGGCTGTGCCTTTAAACAGCTTGGAAAATTCCAGAAAATGATGTCATGGCTTTAGAAGCTTCTGATAGGCTAATTGACATCATTTGAGTCAATTGGAGGTGTACCTGTGGATGTATTTCAAGGCCTACCTTCAAACTCAGTGCCTCTTTGCGTGACATCATGGGAAAATCAAAAGACCTCAGAAAAAAATTTGTAGACCTCCTCAAGTCTGGTTCATCATTGGGAGCAATTTCCAAATGCCTGAAGGTACCACGTTCATCTGTACAAACAATAGTACCCAAGTATAAACACCATGGGACCACGCTGCCGTCATACCGCTCAGGAAGGAGACGCGTTCTGTCTCCTAGAGATGAACGTACTTTGATGCGGAAAGTGCAAATCAATCCCAGAACAACAGCAAAGGACCTTGTGAAGATGCTGGAGGAAACGGGTACAGTAAAACGAGTCCTATATCGACATAACCTGAAAGGCCGCTCAGCATGGAAGAAGCCACTGCTCCAAAACCGCCATAAAAAAGCCAGACTACGGTTTGCAACTGCACATGGCGACAAAGATCATACTTTTTTTTTCTGGTCTGATGAAACAAAAATAGAACTGTTTGGCCATAATGACCATTGTTATGTTTGGAGGAAAAAGGGCGAGTTTGCAAGCCGAAGAACACCATCCCAACCGTGAAACACGGAGGTGGCAGCATCATGCTGTGGGGGTGCTTTGCTGCAGGAGGGACTGGTGCACTTCACAAAATAGATGGCCTCATGAGGAAGGAAAATGATGTGGATATATTGAAGCAACATCTCAAGACATCAGTCAGGAAGTTAAAGCTTGGTCGCAAATGGGTCTTCCAAATGGACAATGACCCAAAGCATACTTTCAAAGTTGTGGCAAAATGGCTTAAGGACAACAAAGTCAAGGTATTGGAGTGGCCATCACAAAGCCCTGACCTCAATCCTATATAAAATTTGTGGGCAGAATTGAAAAAGCGTGTGCGAGCAAGGAGGCCAACAAACCTGACTCAGTTACATCAGCTCTGTCAGGAGGAATGGGTCAAAATTCACCCAACTTATTGCGGGAAGCTTGTGGAAGGCTACCCGAAACATTTGACCCAAGTTAAACAATTTAAAGGCAATGCTACCAAATACTAATTGAGTGTATGTAAACTTCTGACCCACTGGGAATGTGCTGAAAGAAATTAAAGCTGAAATAAATAATTCTCTCTACTATTACTCTGACATTTCACATTCTTAAAATAAAGTGTTGATCCTAACTGACCTGAAACAGGGAATTTTTACTAGGATTAAATGTCAGGAATTGTGAAAAACAGAGTTTAAATGTATTTGGCTAAGGTGTATGTAAACTTCCGACTTCAACTGTACATGAATGTCAGTGTTGTCTGTGCACATTTAATATTTAAGTGTAATTTTTCAGTCTTCATTAGTTTGACCCCAGAGAATGACTGTGATTGCTGGGGCCGGTTTCCCTATGTAGGTGTGAAAGGTGACTGTGTGGGTCGGTGGATCGAGTTTCACCTGGAGACAATATTCCAGAGAGGCTGGGGATTTGCTGTACCTGTTCGATTGACCATGGATGGAAAATAGGGCAGAACACTCAAGGAGACCCAGACCCCCGCCTTGGAAAATGTAAAACACAACCACATGTAACTTCTCCATGCTGTCTGTTTAGTCTATCCTAATTAGTAGTTATGAATGCTTATTACATCCTATAACATCCTGCTTCTGACAGAGTCACTATGCTCTATGATGGAAAAACAAAAGATTTTGCAGTTAGAATTCAGCTTTACATATCCTTACTGTATGTGCTTGTCTTTGTTCTAGGTTCCCTGAGCAGTGATTCTATGTTGTATCGACAATATTATACTCAACAAAAATATAAACGCAACATGTAAAGTGTTGGTCCAATGTTTCATGAGCTGAAATAAAAGATCTGAGAAATGTTCCATAAGAACAAAAAGCTTATTTCTCTAAAATGATGTGCACAAATTTGTTTACATCCCTGTTCCTGAGCATTTCTCCCTTGCCAAGATAATCCATCCACCTGACAGGTGTGGCATATCAAGAAGCTGATTAAACAGCATGATCATTACACAGGTGCACCTTGTGCTTGGGACATTAAAAGGTCACCGCTCTCCGCTCCAGACCTCCAGTCCGCCTTCGCAGTCCGGTCCGGCCCGTTCCTGCTCCTCGCACCAAGCCAGTGGTGCGCGTCGCCAGCCCGGCCCAGCCTGTTCCTGCCCCTCGCACCAAGCCAGTGGTGCGCGTCGCCAGCCCGGCCCGGCCCGGCCTGTTCCTGCTCCTCGCACCAAGACAGTGGTGCATGTTCCTAGTCCGGTTCGGCCCGTGCCTGCTCCTCGCACCAGACCAGTGGTGAGTGTGTCCAGTCCGGCACGGCCTGTGCCCGTTCCAACGGTGCCTTGTCCGGCACTAGTCAACAGCTCCAGTCCGGAGCCAGAGCAGTCCGCTCCACCAGTGCCTGATCCAGCTCCGGTTCCAGTCAGCGGTTCCAGTCCAGACCCAGACGTCAGCCCCTCTCCAGGTTCGGGGTCTCCCACACCAGGGTCCAGACAGGGCTTGGTACTTCGTGGGAGGAAGGAGAGGGCAAGCAGCGCGCCGAGGTCCAGACCAGACCAGGGGCGCAACAGGGAGGCGGAGAATCGGTGGTTGTCACGCCCGGAGCCGGATCCGCCGAGGCGGAATGCCCACCCGGCCCCTACCCTGTTATGTTTATGTTGTGCGGTCGGAGTCCGCACCTTTGGGGGGTACTGTCACGCCCTGACTCAGGGGACGCTTAAATGTTGAGTCAGGGTGTGTATGTTCTATGTTGGGTATTTCTATGTTGGTGTTCTATTATGTGTATTTCTATGTTGGCCGGTGTGGTTCCCAATCAGAGGCAGCTGTAGCTCGTTGTCTCTGAGTGGGGACCATACATAGGCAGCCTATTGGCACTAGTGGGTTGTGGGATCTTGTTCCGTGTTAGGTATGTTGTTTGTGTACCTTGGACTTCACGTTTCGTTTCTTGTTATGTATGCATATCACGCTGCGCCTTGGTCCGTCCCGTCTATAAACGAACGTGACATTACCTGACTGCATCGTAACTGACTTCAGTGGGCAAATGCTCACCTTCGATGGCCACTGGCATGCTGGGGAAGTGTGCTCTTCACAGATGAATCCCTGTTTCAACTGTACCTGGCAGATAATAATAATAAATAAATAATAATATGCCATTTAGCAGACGCTTTTATACAAAGCGACTTACAGTCATGCGTGCATACATTTTTGTGTATGGGTGGTCCCGGGGATCGAACCCACTACCTTGGCGTTTCAAGCGCCGTGCTCTACCAGCTGAGCTACAGAGGACCAGATAGCAGACAGCATGTATGGCATAGTGTGGGCGAGCGGTTAGCTGATGTCAACACTGTGAACAGAGTGCCCCATGGTGGCAGTGGGGTTATTGTATGGGCAGGCATAAGCTACGGACAACAAACACAATTGCATTTTATCGATGGCAATTTGAATGCACAGAGATACCGTGACAAGATCCTGAGGCCCATTGTCGTGCCATTCATCCGCCGCCATCACCTCATGTTTCAGCATGATAATGCAATTCCTGGAAGCTGAAAATGTCCCAGTTTTTCAATAGCCTGCATACTCACCAGACATGTCACCCATTGAGCATGTTTGGGATGCTCTGGATCGACATGTACGATAGCGTGTTACAGTTCACGCCAATATCCAGCAACTTCGCACAGCCATTGAAGAGGAGTGGGATAACATTCCACAGGCCACAATCAACAGCCTGATCAACTGCGAAGGAGATGTGTCGCGTTGCATGAGGCAAATAGTGGTCACACCAGATACTGACTGGTTTTCTCATCCACGCTCATACCTTTTTTTTAAGGTATCTGTGACCAACAGATGCATATCTGTATTTCCAGTCATGTGAAATCCATAGATTAGTGCCTAATTTATTTATTTCAATTGATTGATTTCCTTACATGAACTGTAACTCAGTAAAATCTTTGAAGTTGTTGCATGTTGCGTATATATTTTTGTTCAGTGTAGAAAGGACACTTCAGTACATTTCAGAGACGAGCCTCAGAGACAGGTGGGGCATATTTATACCTCTAATAAACCATTGTATTGATTTGCCAACACTGTAATATGGATTGAGGGACCCACTACAGCCAACCCAGAGGCATGGATGAAAAAGGGGCTTAGGTGGTGACCTTGGCAGGGGGCGTGGCAATGGGCGCGGTCGGCCCATCGGTGCAGCTGAATTGTAGAGAACATTTTGGCGGTGTAGAGACATGTTTGCATTTTTAAGCTAATTTCCTGCAATTCTTTGCATTTTGCCATGGCTTATGCTGTGTTATTTTGCTCAAACATAATAACAAAATAAATACTGCTAAATTAATTGTTTTTTGAATTTTCATTCTCCCTGACTGTTTAGCTTTTATTTCGGTGATTGTAAATTCTCAAAGATAATATTATAAAAAAATATATAGGTCCATTATCTTTTCTATATACTTTATATCTGGTTTTAGTCGTTTAAGTTTACACGAAAAGCGTTTTCCATCCCAAAATGTATAAAAAAATATATATATATATTTTGCACTGTTTGCACTTAGGCAACCCGAAATAATGCTTAGGCATCCCACCCAAGAATTTAAATGGCAGAAAAATCCATGGGTGTACTGTCTCAGATGGCTTGACCCGCAGCATTGATCTGCCCCCTGCATTGAACCAATTAGCCCATCTGATTCTAATCCCTGCTAGCCAACAGGAACCTTTCCTGTTCAACTTTGTTGATGGCTCCAACTGTTCCCACAGGAAACTCCAGAGAGATTCCACACATAAAGCTAAAGCCTCACATGAGAGTGATAAAGGGAGAGATAGAAGGCTATACAGAGAGAGAAAGAGAGAAAGAGGGAAATAAATGAACTGAGAAGCAGAGAAAGAAATGCCAAAAAGGAGATAGGTGGAATGAGAGAGAGTGCAGCCACCTGATAGCCTATGCTCATATTCCCCATCAAGGGGGAACCTTGTTTTGTATGAGCATCGCTGAGACTGTGTCAGGGTCTGAAGAGTCCTCTAAAGAGGGACACCATCTATCTCAAAATGAGCCTCAGAACAGCACATTGGCCCGGACGCTTTTAAATGGCCTCTTCATCACTAGTTTCCTATTTTTTCTGTTGCTGTTCTTTTCAGGGCAATCACACTAGACAGTCAATGATTACAGCACTTATATATGCATGAAACTCTGCATATGCATGACATCCTGCATGACTATTGACAGATGCACAGACACAAGTGTTTATGACACTGAACTCATCCCTCCTCTGTTAGATGAAAGCACACTTGTTCCTTTGTAAATATCAGAATACCTATTAAACCAGGGTTAGGGTAAATTCCATTTTAATTCCAGTCAATTCCGAAAGCAAACCAAATTCCAATTCCACATTTTTCTCATTGAAAGTCATTGAAGAGAATTCAAATTTCAGTGTGCTTTCTGAATTGACTGGAATTGACATGGAATTGATCCCAACACTGCATTAAACCTGGTGATTTTTGCATGATGCAGGGCAGTGTGTGTGTGTTTGTGTGTGTGTGTGTGTGTATGTGTGTGTTACAGTGAGTGAGAGCAAGAGAGTGTGTATGTTTGTTTTTCTGTCAACACAGAACGTGTGTCCTTGAAAGGATGTGTTTGTATTGGTGTGAGTGTATCGCACTGTTGTGCTCTCTAGTAACGATTAGGTAAGCCTTCCCTTGGGCAGACGTGTCAAACAGCGAGCGACCAACAGCTGGGGGAGAGATGGATGCACAACAATACATAACCCAAAGTAATGACCAAACCCACTTCAGGGAAGGACGTAAAGGACAGTAATGCACCTCTTCCACAGTGCTGTAACCCAACACGCTGATGTTAGGCTGCATCTGGAGTCCCTCATTGGCCATGGGCCTTTATGGACCTATGGGGACGGCTGAGGAGGTTTTGCCTCAGGCACTCCACTGGAATCTCCCATGAGGATACCCTTTCAGTTGCATCTACACCACTATTTGATGTCATTTGATCCTGATCTCCTAAGCTCCCTCAGATGAGTAGTAAAAGTTAACATCACACAAACGATTGACTCATTCTAATGAGTTTCCTTAATCGTGTACTAATTATTGGCTCCCAATCTTTTAATTACCTGTGTTTCCCTCAGTACTTGAAAATGATGTTACAATATTCACCTCCCTCTCCCTTTCATTGCTCGGTATTAACCTCTGAGGCAGTAGAGAGTGTAAATGCCTACCTGAGTGAAGGTGTAAGGCCTTCAGCACCGTGTTAATTAGCCTCACAGAGAGACATGGCTATGAAGAGGTATGACGTTAGCACACAGCCACATGCCCAGTTCCAGGGATCCAATGAATCACAGTCAAATGTCAGGGGACACCCTAGAAGGTGTCAAATCACCTGTTCCTAGATTAGACGTTTTATAGGAATTAGTGGAACGTAAACATCATTATACGGGCATTATAGGGGGCAGCGTAATGGGGGCTGTCAATGCCTGACAGCAGGGCGCAGTAAACCCACAAATACTGCTCAGGATTTGTTTTTTAAACGTTTGATCCCCTTTTGACTGATTTCTTTCTATGAAAAGTGGTAAATGTGAGTGTCCATGGTAATAAGATTAAAACATCCCACTGTGGTAATTTAATGTTTGAATTAATATCCTTTAGAATGTTTTTCTTTCAGACAGTGAATATTGTTGTATTGACTAAATGACTCTAGTATAAACACACTATATCACAGCTGAACATTTAAATTGTCATACCTTAACTGATTTTGTCTTCCCTCTTTTGAAAGTTAGTGGGCAACAAAGCGCCATCTTGCACACACAATGCTGTGTAGTCTCACTGAAATGTGTCTATGAGCAAATTAGGTAGCATTTAATGTTTATCTAGTCATCTGTAGTTAAACTTTCATTAGTCACATAATCAACCACTTCTTCTGCCAAGTCACCACAACAAATATTTTATGCACAACACTAACTGGGTTGACAGTACGGGTCAGGCTGGACAGGGATGGGCCAAATCTAGATTTTATGATTTAGTTTATTGACGATGATAGAACTTCCTTCCAGGAATTTAACACTGTGATGCTGTGGTCGTGAGTCTGTAATAGATTGACTAGGTTTGTCATCCTAGCCCAATCAATGACAGACTTCTCTCGTCAACAAAGGTCATATTCTCAATTTATGCTGGATGACTCGCTAGGATGAAACCTACACGTCTGTTGATGACTCAGTAGATTGTCTTACAACCAACCGCAAAAAAGGGTTTAAAATGTTTAATGAGAACGAAACTGGAATAAGGCTGTAAAGGACAGGGTGCCATCATGTGGTGTATAATGGTAGCAGACAAACCTCTTCTGTATAGATTCAGATAATGAACACGCTGAGAGTCCTGAACGAGCACTAGTGTCTGCTTGAGCTCTGATGAGACTTGCCAAGTGTCTCACCAAAGCAGAACAAGTGCACGTTCATTAAAATGAGGGACAGAGAATGCTAACCAATTAATTAATTATTATTACTCTAAGGCTGCGTTCACACAGGCGGCCCAATTCTGATCTATTTTCGACTAGTTGGTCTTTTGTTTTGACCAATCACATCGAATCTTTTCACGTCAGATCTTTTTCAGAGCTGATCTGATTGGTCAAAAGACCATTTAGTGGGGAAAAAAATCAGAATTGGGCTGCCTGTTTCAGTCTTCCAGAGATTTGAGACTGGGACAGAGGTTCATCTTCCAGCAGGACAATGACCCTAAGCATACTGCTAAAGCAACACTCAAGTGGTTTAAGGGGAAACATTTAAATGTCTTGGAATGGCCTAGTCAAAGCCCAGACGTCAATCCAATTGAGAATCTGTGGTATGACTTAAAGATTGCTGTACACCAGCGGAACCCATCCAACTTGAAGGAGCTGCAGCGGTTTTGCCTTGGAGAATGGGCAAAAAGCCCAGTGGCTAGATGTGCCAAGCTTATAGAGACATACCCCAAGAGACTTGCGGCTGTAATTGCTGCAAAAGGTGGCTCTACAAAGTGTTTTTTTGTGGTAGGCATTTTGTGTAAATGAAATGATACAAACCCCCCAAAAATCAATTTTAATTCCAGGTTGTAAGGCAACAAAATAGGAATAATGCCAAGAGGGGTGAATACTTTCACAAGCCACTGTATGTCAGCAACGCATCACAACAGGAAAACTGGGCTTTTACTGAATTTAGATTAAGCACTACTGTGTGATTTCTATGCAGATTATATCAAAATGGACCATGTCGTTTTGCCCTGAGGAGGTTGAGATAGTCAACCCCAGTACAAAACATGTAGGCTGTAGACACAGACGTACACTCCCCTTCGTATTTATTTGGACACTGAAGCTAATTTTTTTAAAATTGGGCTCAAATGTTTTATATGAGGCGACAGTACAGAATGTCACCTTTTATTTGAGGGTTTTTTCATTCATATCTGTTTTAGCATTTAGAAATTAAAGCACTTTATATACTGTATCTAGTCCCCCCCCCCATTCGAATAATTCATATTTGGACTAATTCACTTATAGTGTATTAAAGTCGTCAAAAGTGTAGTATTTGTTCCCATATTCCTAGCACACAATGACTACGATATCAAGCTTGTGACTCTACAAACTCGTTGGATACATTGGCAGTTTGTTTTGGTTGTATGTTTTGGTTGTATGTTTTGCCCAATAGGAACTGAATGGTGAATGATGACTGGAGTAATTTTCATTCTAAGCGAGTAGAAATGTATTCTAAATTAATTCTGATAATGCATTGATTAAGACAAATCATGAATAAATCATGAATAATGATGTGTGAGAAAGTTACAGAGGCTACAACAAAACATGCCAACCTCTCACCATTACCAATAACAGGGGAGGTTAGCAGGGGAGCTTTGTGCCTCTGTAACTTTCTCACTCATCATCATCCATAATCATGGTAGCATCCACATTAATATAGAAGAAACATCTTCTATTCTTATTTAAAATAAAAGTGACTCCAAAATGACACAGGATTTAACATTTGTTTAACCTAATAGCAGGAATAGCACCATCTAGAGGTCAGAACCTGGTAATATCAGGATGTAGGAGGGACATAAACCTAACAACTTCAATGACTAATTTCTCTAAAGGGGGGGTGTTCTCTGTGGTAACTTGTATCTGTACAGGGTGAACTCTAAACTACTATATGCCAAAGGGTTTTATTGTCTTTAGGAATTCTGCCCTATTTGCATTGGTGTCATCTCCCACTCAAGCCTTTAGATCAGGGATCATCAACTAGATTCAGCCGCGGCCAATAATTGTATTTGCGGATGGTCAGGGGGCCGGAACATAATTACAAATCATTTGTAGACTGCAAATTGACTGCAAGAAGCCCAAACAGATATAATATTTGACTAAAACATAATCATTTCAAACCTTGCTTACATTTGTATCTGATCACATATATCTCTCTATTATATGCGTGGGAATACTTTGGAACAGATTTCCAAAATTAAAATCAATAGGAGCTGATTTGCTGGTGTTTTTAGTCTTTTATGTCCAACAATAAAAACATGTTTTTTTGCTCATAAAATAAAATAAATAAAATCTTAATTTGGCCCGCGGGCCGCCAGTTGGGGAACCCTGCTTTAGGTTACTGGCCCAACGCTCCTACTCGCCAGGCTACCTGCCGCCTATCTTAAGCTTATGCCTTGTATGTGAATCCATTCATTTTACAAAGTTATTAAATAATACGTTTTGCATTCACTACTCATTACCATTTCTTGATCTTTGTCAGCTAAACACATAATACTTGCTTGCACACTGCTACTCATCTTTATGGAGTCAGATAAAATGTTTAATGGACTTTGTCATATTAAATGCATAGACTTATTAAGGGTCGCATGTGAGGTCCTTCAGAAAGTATTCACATCCCTTGACTTTTTCCACATTTTGTTGTGTTACAGCCTGAATTTAAAATGGAAACTGAGGATGGATCAACAACATTGTAGGTACTCCACAATACTAACCTAAATGACAGAGTGAAAAGAAGGAAGCCTGTACAGAATAAAAATATTCCAAAACATACATCCTGTTTACAACAAGGCACTAAAGTAAAACTGCAAAACATTTGGCAAAGAAATGAACTTTATGTCCTGAATATGAAGCGTTATGTTTGGGGCAAATCCAACACAACAAATCACTGAGTACCACTCTTCATATTTTCAAGCATTGTGGTGGCTGCATCATGTTATGGGTATGCTCTTCATCAGCAAGGACTAGGGAGATTTTTAGGATAAAAATAAATGGAATAGAGCTAAGCACAGGCAAAATCCTAGAAGAAAACCTGGTTCAGTCTGCTTTCCAATACTGGGAGACAAATTCACCTTTCAGCAGGACAATAACCTAGAACACAAGGCCAAATATACACTGGAGTTGCTTACCAAGACGACATTGAATGTTCCTGAGTGGCTTAGTTAGAGTTTTGACTTAAATCGTCTCCAAAATCTATGGCAAGACTTGAAAATGGCTGTCTAGCAATGATCACCAACCAACTTGACAGAGCTTGAATACTTTTTAAAATAATAATATGCAAATATTATACAATCCAGGTGTGCAAAGCTCTTAGAGACTTACCCAGAAAGACTCACAGCTGCCAAAGGTGATTCTAATGTGTATTTACTCAGGGGTGTGAATACTTATGTAAATGAGAAAAACATGTTTTCACTTTGTCATTATGGGGTATTGTATACATGGGTGAGATAAAAAAAATATATTTTATCGATTTTGAATTCAGGCTGTAACACAACAACATGTTAAATAATTTGTGAAGGCATACAGCATATATGATACATTTTGCCCCACTACAGTAGCTCCATTCTACTTGTCAGACATAGATAATTTATACTGTATACTCGTTGTTGGGTTGGGATTGGGATTGGTGTGGGTTGTGGGGTGTCCATGCGAGGCTTTTGACAATTTATTTGGATACCTTGTGTCTTACTCATTGTTAGAAAAAAGTTAGGTCCAAATCGGATGTTTGGTACTATATTTATTGAATATTATATGAATCCTATCAATTAAAATTGCCAATTTGGGTGCAATCAATTAGCTTAATTTCTCAGAGATCAAATTATATTTCAACAAAATAATGTTGTAGGAATGCTAATCTTATCTGTTTCTAACAACAGAAACAATTTCAGAACAATGTGAGATTGGTGGGTGTCATGGCCTGCTGAAATGACATGGAACGACCCAGCCTCCTGTCAGAGGCAACCAGGTATTTGGCTAAAATATCCTGGTACTGGGTAAAGTTCATGAAGCCGTTGACCTTAACAAGAGCCCCAGGACCAGTGGAAGCAAAATAGCCTCATAACATCAAAGATCCACCACCATATTTTACAGAAGGTATGGGGTTATTTTCTGCTAATGCATTCTCATTTCGACACCAAACCCACCACTGGTGTGTGTGGCCAAAGAGCTCTATTGTCATGTCATCTGACCAAAGCACCGGATCCAATCCAAGTGCCAATGCCGTTTAGCAACCTCCAGTCATTTACATTGGTGAATGACATGAAAATAGAGCTCTTTGGAATGGTGGGTTTGGCGTCGAAATGAGAATGTTAAGGTAAACAGCATCATAAACTTTACCCAGGCCAAAATCATGGTTGCCTCTGCCAGGAGGTTGAAACTTGGCTGCAAGTGGATCTTTCAGCAAGATAATAACCCCAAGCACACATCAAAGTCCATAAATATTTTTTTTATTGGCCACAAAATCAAAATTTTGCAATGGCCATCTCAGTCTCTGGACTTAAAACCCATTGAAAACCTGTGGTTTGAATTGAAGAGGGCAGTCCATAAGCGCAGACAAAAGATATCAAAGATCTGGAAGGATTCTGTTTTGAAGGAATGGTCTAACATCCCAATGTGTTCTCCAACTCATGTAACATTTTAGAAAAAGGGTCAGTGCCGTTATCCTCGCAGGGTGAGGTATTGAAAGGTATTGAAAACAGGGGTGTCAATAATTTATACCCATTTACATTTACATCATTTAGCAGACGCTCTTATCCAGAGCGACTTACAAATTGGTGCATTCAACTTATGATAGCTAGTGGGACAACCACTTTTTTTTATGGGGGGTGGGGGGGGTAGAAGGATTACTTTTCTACTATTCCAGGTATTCCTTAAAGAGGTAGGGTTTCAAGTGTCATACCCGTACCTTTTTGAGAAAAAATATTATTACTTGTTAAACAAAATATATTTCTCTGAGCAATTGTATTAGTATAAAATAATATAATTCCCCTTTTTTTGTCTTTGTCTTTGGATCTCAGTGAAAGTGTTGAGAAATCATTTTCTAAATGAAATAATTGATATAAATGTAATATATCAAAGTGTCAAATCAATTACATTGCAATCACTGACAATCTAAATAATAACTATGTCAATGGCATTCTGCAAATCCAAACAAATCTTTCTGAACAAATCATGCAACCAAATAGACAAAGCAGCCTTGATTAGAGGGGATTACATGGGGCCAGCCCAACCCAGGTAGCTAAGCCTTCACTTCCTCCCTGAGAGAGAGAGAGCGAGGCCTGACCTCTGGGATTCAATCCAACCAACCGTAGCAATGTTTAGACAGTGTTTTTGTTTACCTACTACTACCCATGCACACTCTGTATTCTGGAAGCATCTACCTGTGAGGGTATCTACCCGGGCTGGTAGTGGTGGTAGTATGTTTTTAAAGTAAAACCTGTCATTTTATTTGAACATGGGAAAAATAACTAATGCCCTTAGAGGAAGTATAGCTGTCTTCAGCCACAAGCCATCTGTCAGCCCAGCCACCAGAGCTGACCGTGTCGTGTGACCACTCAGGGCATATCCCAACCCTGGCTAATCACCTCATCAAGTGATCACAGCTGGCAATTTGAGGCCAAAGAGGCGCAAAACCAACATGACTGTAGCCCTGTTTGAATCTCAAGCTCAACAACAAGCCCCTAGTTATGTTGTTTTCCTTCAGGGGGAGATGGTTATTGCATCTCTCACAGAACTAAACAAATGAGAGATTGTCTGGGAACAGCTTTCTCTTGTGTTAGAGTAGAGGAGGACTCCTTATTTTAGATGGTGTTTGAAAAGAACAAGTGATTTCTTGATACCATGGAGAAGATTGTTTCTTTGAATTGACAATTGCGCATTGAAGGTGACAATAGAAACAAAGTCTCTTGGGGCTGAATCCATAGTGAGAGTGGAAGGTTTGCATGCATATATAATACGCCATCCACACAACCGAAAGGTTGCTGGTTTGAATTCCTGAGCCAACTAGGTGAAAAATCTGTTGATGTGCCCTTGAGCAAGGCACTGCTGACCAGATGAGACCCTAAGAGCCTGTTCTCATGTGCTCTGCTATAAACTGTTCTTTCCATGACATAGCCTGAGCAGGTGAATCCAGGTGAAAGCTATGATCCCTTATTGATGTAATTTGTTAAACACACTTCAATCAGTGTAGATGAAGGGGAGGAGACAGGTTTAAGAAGGATGTTTAAGCCTTTAGACCAGTGGTCACTAACCGGTCGATCGCAATCGACTGGTCGACCTCCAAACCATTCCTAGTCGATCACCAAACATTTCTGTAAAAAACCCAACGATAAAGCCTTACGTTCCAATTATTTTTATTTGTTTCACGCTGTTGACGGTAGGTGCACTTGATTCACTAGCGCCTGGAAGTCTATGTTTGTCACGCCCTGACTCAGGGGACGCTTATATGTTGAGTCAGGGTGTGTATATTCCTTGTTGTGCTTTTTCTATGTGTGGGATCTAGCATGTATAGATCTATGTTGGCCGGTGTGGTTCCCAATCAGAGGCAGCTGTCGATCGTTGTCTCTGATTGGGGACCATACTTAGGCAGCCTATTGGCACTGTCTAGTTGTGGGATCTTGTTCCTTTTAAGGTTTGTTGTTCTGTACTACCTTGGACTTCACGTTTCGTTTAGTTTGTTGTTTTGTCGTGTTGTTTATTATGTTAATAAACATGTACGCATATCACGCTGCGCCTTGGTCTGACCCGTCATTAAACGTACGTGACAGAAGATCCCACCAAACAAGGACCAAGCAGCGTGCCGAGAAGGAGCAAACGCCTGGGACTCAACAGGAGGTTACATTAGTAGATGTCCTCCTCGGTTGGGGGAGAATTACGGAGGAGGAGGCCGTCCGTTATCGGAAGGCGATGAAGGAAGATGCCCAGGTAGGAGAGGAGAAACGGCGCCAACAGTGCCGACGACGGAGACCCGAGAGGCAACCCCAAGAATTTGTTTTTGGGGGGGCACACAGTGTGGAAGACGAGGCAGCAGGAGGCCGTTAAAGGGCGGATCTGCAGGTTAGGAGAGGAGGCCACCATGTTACGGGGGCTATTGGTTCAGAGGGAGCAGGAGTTATTCGGTCAGAGGGAGGCGCTACAGGAGGCTAAAAGGGAGAAGGAAAGAGTAGAGGCACGGCGAGAGGAGCTGGTTAGGCAGCAGAAGGAGCGGGGGTTAATAAAGGAACCCAGTCCTGCTCCTCGCACCAAGCAAGTGGTGCGCGTCGCCAGTCCGGTCCGGCCCGTTCCTGCTCCACGCACCAAGCCAGTGGTGCGTGTTCCCAGTCCGGCCCGGCCCGTTCCTGCTCCTCGCACCAAGCCAGTGGTGCGCGTCGCCAGTCCGGCCGTTCCTGCTCCTCGCACCAAGCCAGTGGTGCGCGTCGCCAGTCCGGCTCGGGCCATTCCTGCTCCTCGCACCAAGCCAGTGGTGCGCGTCGCCAGCCTGGCCCGGCCCGTTCCTGCTCCTCGCACCAAGCCAGTGGTGCGTGTCGCCAGCCCGGCCCGGCCTGTTCCTGCTCCTCGCACCAAGCCAGTGGTGCGTGTCTCCAGTCCGGCCCGGCCTGTTCTGGCTCCTCGCACCAGACCAGTGGTGCTTTTGTCTAGTCCGGCAAGGCCCGTGCCCGTTCCACCGGTGCCTGGTCCGACACCGGTCAGCTGCTCCACTCCGGAGCCAGAGCAGTCCGCTCCACCGGTGCCTGATCCAGTTCCGGTCAGCTGTTCCACTCCGGAGCCAGAGCAGTCCGCTCCACCGGGGTCTAGTCCAGCTCCGGTCAGCGGCTCCACTCTGGAGCCAGAGCAGTCCGCTCCACCGGTGCCTGATCCAGCTCCGGTCAGCGGCTCCACTCCGGAGCCAGAGCAGTCCGCTCCACCGGTGCCCAGTCCAGCTCCGGTCAGCGGCTCCAGTCCAGACCATGACGTCAGCCCCTCTCCAGGTTCGGGGTCTCCCACACCAGGGTCCAGACAGGGCCTGGCGTATCGTGGGAGGAAGGAGAGGGGAAGTAGCGCGCCGAGGTCCAGACCAGACCAGGGGCGCAACAGTGAGAGGTCGTCACGCCCCGAGCCGGATCCGCCTCCGAGGCGGAATGCCCACCCGGCCCCTACCCTGTTATGTTTATGTAGTGCGGTCAGAGTCCGCACCTTTGGGGGTACTGTCACGCCCTGACTCAGGGGACTCTTATATGATGAGTCAGGGTGTGTGTATTCTTTGTTTGTATATATTCTATGTTGTATATCTAGCATGTGTGGATCTATGTTGGCCGGTGTGGTTCCCAATCAGAGGCAGCTGTCGCTCGTTGTCTCTGATTGGGGACCATACTTAAGCAGCCTATTGGCACAGTCTAGTTGTGGGATCTTGTTCCGTGTAAGGTTTGTTTTCTGTACTACACGTTTCGTTTATTGTTTTGTCGTGGTGTTTATTCAGTATAAATAAACATGTATGCATATCACGCTGCGCCTTGGTCTGACCCGTCATTAAACGAGCGTGACAATGTTCCCATTTTTAACCATTTAATGTGTCTGAAGGTAGAACTCCGCCTACCCGGCAGGCCCGTAGAACAAATCAAGTGTACCTATACGCCTACCGCTGGCCAATCAAATAGCTCAGATCATCGTGTCTCCACAGTTTCCTCGTGCCATAGACTATAAAAAGAAGCATGGAACGCACAGCAAAGTTAATAATGTGAGATTTCAAAACTTTTAAAACCATGACTAGAGAGTGACCCAAATATTACAGCAACGAGCTGCTATTTGTATGAGTAAGTTAATGTTTAAGTTGTTATTCAGCACTGTCAACACTTTGTTCAACAGTTTTATAAGCCATAAAATGTGCGCGTTTCGATAAGCTTGAACGGGGTATGGTAGTAGGTGTCAGGCGCACCGGTTTGTGTCAAGAACTGCAATGCTGGTGGGTTTTTCACGCTCATCAGTTTCCCGTGTGTATCAAGAATGGTCCACCACCCAAAGGACATCCAGCCAACTTGACACAACTGTGGGAAGCATGGGAGTCAACGTGGGCCAGCATCTCTGTGGAACACTTTCCACACTTTGTAGAGTCCATGCAACTCAATATTAGGAAGGTGTTCTTAATGTTTTGTACTCAGTGTGTATAGTTCTATATGATTGTTTTATATTCAGGAAAATAACCCTGAGCGTTTCACAAGATGTGAACAATAGACATCCTCAACAGGGAACACAGTGGTCCTATGACGGATGGATTGTGTCAGACTAGACAGGTGAAACAAAATGAGAGACTGAATGAGTTTACCTTGAGGGGTGCAACATCTGTGTGAAATAATCTTAAAACAAAACATTGTGTCTGAAAGATAAAGGAAGTATCTTCCCTGTGCTTGCTTAATGTCAGAATTCCCATTTTCTTTGTTTAGTTTAGACCATTGAGATGCGTAGAGAAGCAGCCAGTGGTTTACCGCAGATTCGCAAGGCCCCCCTGCAAGGGCCGAGAAAGCACCCCTCAGATTACTTCCTGCAATTCTACACATGGGGCAGACAGAACATTTTGCTAAACTCATGCTATAAAAAAAATCCCATGAGGCTGATAGAAAATGTTGCAGTTTTAAAGCTAATTTCCTGTCATTCTAAACATTTTGCCAGTGGCAGCATCATCATACTGTAAGTATGCGAAACTTTGGGAGATGAATATCATCATAAAAGCTGAGGTCAGTCTTATACAACTTTCAAATTACACAAACACTATTGTTACCTGGCTGAGAGATGGAGAGAGGAAGAGATAGTTATGGAGAGTCATCCACAGCCATTACACAATTATACATTTTATGGCTACTTAGCCTGCTATCTGAGTTGGTCATATTCTTGTTATTATCATATCGAATAATGCCTAAAGTTTCTGTTTTGAAAATGACATCCACCAGCAATTTTGACCACATTTTCAAACGATAGGATTACACCCAGTATAGACATCATTGCAAATGAAAGAAAAAATATGTCTATATGCAAAACACATATTTCAAGAATGACAAAGCTTTTTTTGAACCACAATAAAATAAATATCGAATTATTCAACAGATAATTTACAGTAGCCTATACAAATAGCCTCCTATATACATTTCAGAGGCACACATATTTTATATGTTTCAAGTTTATCTAAAACCAGAACCTTTTTGCCGTTTTCCGTGTCTTTTAAATCACTGCAATATGTTTAACAGTGTTCTCAAAACAAGGGTAAGGGTAATTCTAGCTCTGCTTCTTATGTAAATGGTTACATAAAACAATACCCCCCAACAGTGGTGACATAACCAGTGCAATTATAACAATCTAGATTACATTAGCATACCAGGATAGTCTCTTTAGTGAAATAAAAACATATTGTTACAATAAGAAGCGTCCAGTTGTTACATGAATTAGGTGTCGGGCGATTTACAATGTTGATGGTATTGGGTTATATACAATGTTGCGTCGTAGCCATATAATGGACCAATAACGTTTCACAGATAGCGACACGTGCTTCTGTGCGCTTCGTTCCGCCATAAGTCTCTGAAATTGAAGTCATCAACTGAACAGCAAGATAGAGTACGGCGAGGACCAGATACTTGCCTTTTAATTGTAGTTTTCTAACTGTCAGAAGTTAATTTGGCTATTTAAATTGCATCGGAAATTTGCAAACCTCCGATTAAGGATTTTAGTTGCCAACAATTTTTTGCTAGCCAGCAGTTGCCTTCTTGCTGTATTTTTAGGAGGCGTAGCTAGCGAAGTTATGTCACAGATAGGAGGTTTGGTTATGTCAGCCAACGAACGTTAGGTACACGGGGAATGGGCATTACGGTGCTGTAATGCAGAATCGGTATATATAGGTTTTGAAAAAATGGGATGTCTTCATACGAACTATTTTAACTTTAGTCACCAGCTTGGTGCGTGTTCTATTCGGCTCTCGCGGAATAAGGCCTACTAGCTCTTCTCTTGGAAAACAACACGAGTCTTTCACAATGGCACATGTAAAAGATAGTCTGAAGTATTTTTGTGAGGAGTAAGGAGTGTTTTTGTCTGATTATCAGTTCACTTTTCAACACCGCTAGCTAGCTATACGTTATAGTCCGAGACGAAAATGGAGACGGGAATCCAAACTCACCAGTTTGTCCACGCCGTATCCAACCCTGGAGCAGCGGGTATATGCACTGAAATGCTCGAGGTGGCAGAGGAAGCAAACCGGGCAGGTGACTACGACCTTGCCGCGGAGATCTATAGCTCTCAGCTGGTGGACCTCCAGCATCCAGACCGGGGCATCTGTTTGCGCAAAGCTGACGCTCTGTCCCAGGCGGGGCGGATAGCAGAGGCGCTTGACTCGTACTGCACCGCGGCCAACATTGGCAAACTTCGACCGGACGAATTGCAGCTTTTGGTTGTAAACATAGCACGGACCCTTCGCGAGAAGGAGCTAAACATTCATGGGAAGGCAACGAGTTGTCATAAAAGTGGGAATGGAGACGATGGTTTTGAGGACGAACCCCTGGACTTGTTTTCATGCCGCCTTTGTAGGTGTTTACTATCCGAACCAACCACCTTGGAGTGCGGCCATACATTTTGCAAACATTGTTTAGAAAAAGAAACGGTCAAAAACTGCATACAATGCAAACATAAACTGAACAGAAAAGACGTACAGATCCTTCCCATTGGGCTTAGAGTAAATGTCATCCTCAGTAGTTTGTTGGATAAATGGTTCGACTCTGAAAGTAAAGCCAGGAGGCATTGGATAGAAGGTGAGGTCTCACAGAAGAAGCACAACTACACAGATGCTTTGGAGAAGTACAACAAAGCCGTAGAACTGGGTAAGATAATGTAACATTTACAGTTGGGATAAGCAATTGTCGGATTCTTGTGTTTTAGAACAGATTGTGTATTTTATGTGACCATTTTACCGATTTAAACCAGATAGATCTGGTAGACCAGATGACCTACTTTTCACTATTCCACATCGTGTCACGGATAGAGGGCGACAGTGCATTCGAAGCAATAATTTCATAAACCCAGTAGCCCTACCCCCTCCCCCGGATTACCTAACCCACATTTCTACTCTGACTCCGAGTCTCATACCCCATGGATTGATATAATATTATTTGCATAATGGTTGTGCTGTTACATTAAAATGGACTGAACTCTAAAATGTAACTCCATTCAGTCTTTCCCCCACCAGCTATCATTTTCCCCAACATGCTCCATGTGGTTCTTATTTAGGGAAGCTGCAGGGATTTAGGTCACTCCCCCCCCCTCCTTCGTTCTACCATTGAAACACCCGGTCAGCCCTGAGCAGTTCACTCCCTATAGATATGGCCAGGGGTTGTTTTCCCCAACGGTGTGACCTAAGTTTGACAAGGAAAACTCAGGCCCCTAATTAGCCCCTAGAAAAAACGTGTGTCCTGACCCTTACTACAGAGAGAGCATTGAGTCACTGTCAGGAGTGAGAGCGAGCCAGCATCAGTGTGATTAAGCCCTTTGGTGCTTCAGTGGAGGCCGGCCCCACAGCATAGCAGATCTGACTGACCCCATTCTTTCTGCTTTAATGTCAGCTACTGACCCTGTTGTGTAAGTCTGGGCACAGAGGCACAGCGGAGTCATATCATCCACAGAAATTAGCCAAAAATAGACAATCATTAATCAGAATTTCGACCTTATCGTCTCTCCCCTTCCCACTAGCCAGAAGGGTGATACATGTTATTGTAGGCCTAATTCCCAGCACAGATTGTGCATGGTAGATTACAGTGCACTATTTTCATTCAAGGGAGATGTTTAATATTGTCTTCTGTTTGCACATGATAAAAGCATTTGGTTGTTGTCTGACTCACTGTAGTCAAGTCTGTGCATTTACAGGCTGTCTGCCTGCCCTCTGTTCAGTAACAAATGTCATATTGTGAAAAACATCTAACTTCACAACAATGTACCTGTTTGAAAATGTGTAAATTCCATTTTCTCATTCTGCCTGTTCTCTCTGTTCTGCAGCGCCATCTGTAGGTCGGCTACTGGGACAGCGTGCTGAGCTGCACTTGGACAGTAGCAACTATAGCCAGGCCATCCAGGATGCAGAGAGCATGTGTAGACTCAAACCTCTCTGGCCAAAGGTGAGAGAAATAGATATGTAACTCAATCTACCCAGCACAGTATAGACATATCTGGGCCTAAAATATTAATGTGTCTGTCTAGTTATTCACATTTTACATTTTAGTCATTTAGCAGACACTTTTATCCAGTGCGACTTACAGGAGCAATTAGGGTTAAGTGCCTTACTCAAGGGCACATCTACAGATTTTTTAACCTAGTCGACTTGGGGATTTGAACCAGCGACCTTTCGGTTACTGACACAACGCTCTTAACCACTAGGCTACCTGCCGTAGTTATGTAATGAATACCCATGACCTATCTACAGCCACAGGCTGACCCAGCTAGCACCCAACACATTATACATGCTTAGGACTGTGTGTAGGTATGTATGTGTTAAAGTATGATTGGATGCTGCTGAGTTTGTGTTCACAGGTGAGATTGGATGCTACACGCTTGTGTGTGCATGTTAATATGCAAATGACCACCGCTGACAGACCTGCAGAATAGATCAGATAGAGCTGAAACCCAGGCATGGTGAATAGGGAAGAGCTTCTGTTGACCTGGTTGAAGAGCTCCTGGATGTTATGACAATGATTACCAAATTGGGGATTAGATTCTCATGTTTTGCCATAAAAAGAAAAATAAAGTTAGCTCTTAAGTTGTTTAGGAAGGTCACTGTAACAATATTCAGATGACCCGTTATCAGCGTTTTGAAGATATACTTTAGAGGTATAATTGAAATGCCAATAGAGTAGTCCCTACTCAAAATGTTTTTCCTCTTGCTGTGTTTTCCCAGGCCCACTACATCAAGGCCTCAGCCCTGAGTAAAGCCAACCGCAATGATGAGGCCTTAAAGGAGTACTTCCTGTGTGTGGCACTGAAACCTGATTGGACGATGGTAAAGCTGGAAGCCCAGAAGGTAATGCACAATCCACCCCCCCTCCCGTTTCAATTTAGTATTCCTGTTGAAGCGAGTTCAAAAATGTAAAAAGTTTCAAACGCTTTTGTCCATTTACTTTCATTATGCAAGCTCAACCACAAACATATTGCCCTTAATGTCACATCACAATAGTATACATAATGACAGTACAACCACAGTTGCTATGGTACTAATGCAGTATCACTATGTACGATATGACAGTGTAAATCTGGCTCCATGCTTACCAGACAGGATTAGTTTGGTTTTAAATCCTGCTCCACAGTTGGTGATGACGCAATGCCCCCATTCCAGCTGTCTTAGCTGGGGAGCTATGCCAGCCCTATCCCCTGCTGTCACTGTGGACTGTTTTAGTATCTCCACTGCTGTTACATATTCACTGCAATATGTACTGTCACTATGACAAGGCAGTCTGTTCAGTATGTGAGCCATGTCCTGTATTTCCACTGTCACATATTCCCTTTAAACTATGGGTACTAGTTCAAATGCCTTTCTTACAGAGAGAGCATTGAGGCAAGTCAGGAATGAGAGAGAGCCAGCGTCAGAGGGTGATTTAAGAGTTATAAGCTACTTATGAGTGCTATGACATTGTATGAGCGTACTTACTGACAGTGTGTGTTCTCTCTGTTTTTGTAGGTGCTTAGTGAGCTGTTCTCGTCAGTGTTTGAGAAGGACGGTCAGCCCACTCCCAAACATCCTTTACAGGGTGGTCCTTCCACTCGCCTTCTCAAGCCGTCTGCCCTGCTCGGCTCTCTGCACCCCTTCACCACCCCACCGAGGCCTGGCTGCTCCTCACAGGTCAGTACACACACACACACATTTACATCCCCACACACCTATTTCTCCTAGTAACCCCTCTCTTCTCTTCCATTCTCCAGGACTCAGAGTTCAGAGTGAGGAAGAGTTCTCTGTGTGAGGTTCCCTCAGACTCCTCCAAACATTCCCTGTCCCCCAGCAGTGAGGCTGAGAAGCCCTTGCTAGAAGACGCCAAGAGCCTAGCCAGTGTCCTGGCTGCCCTGCCTGCCCCCCCAGGCGGTCTCAAGAGGAGACACAGTGGGGACGGCCCAGCCTTCAGCCCTCCCTCCAAACTGCTCAGACCAGATGAAGCCTGCTCCACCTCTCACCCTCCTGCTGCTTCCCTCTGGGGGAGGACGGTGGCTGCAGACCTGCTCGACAGTAGAGATATGGAGTGCTCCCTCTGCATGAGGTAAGAGGACCACCAACCAACCACCACACAATGATATCTTTACGATTAACTACTCAGGGTGTTTGATTTTCAATCAATACTGATAATTACCTCTACTGATAAAGCTCATGTTATTGTGTTGTTTCTTCCAGGCTGTTCTTTGAGCCTGCCGCCACCCCCTGTGGACACACCTTCTGCCTCAAGTGTCTGGAGCGCTGTCTGGACCACAACCCCTACTGCCCTCTCTGCAAAGAGAACCTCTCCGAGGTATACACACACACACAGACACACACACACACACACGAAGTAGCTGTGCTCTATATGTGGATGGAAGGGTAGAGCTGGTGATTATGAAAATGATGGCTTACTGGCTGTCTGTAATAGAATGTAATTTATGTTCTGTGTTTGTTGTAACTGAGAGATGGTTTAGCGTGACAAAAACAAAGCTGGCACAAAGCTTCCTCTGACACAGGGATTAAACTAGGATATTAGGCCAATGGTCCTCTGTAGCTCAGCTGGTAGAGCACGGCGCTTGTAACGCCAAGGTAGTGGGTTCGATCCCCGGGACCACCCATACACAAAAATGTATGCACGCATGACTGTAAGTCGCTTTGGATAAAAGCGTCTGCTAAATGGCATATTATTATTATTATATTATAAAATTAAAGGAAAAACTCTGTTCTCTGTAATTCCAGTATCTGGCCACTAGAGGGTACAACAAGACCCTGCTGATGGAGGAGGTGCTGCAGCGTTACCTGGGAGACGAGCTTGCGGAGAGGAAGAAGATCCACGAGGAGGAGATAAAGGAACTGTCAAAGTGAGTCACAGATTTGATCACTTTACTTAGCCATTGATTTAATGGTAAATTAATCCTGTAGTAGTAACCTCAGTGAGTTAACTGCACTTCAACAGTCCTGCTTTTTATGCTAATCACTGACCAATCTCGTGTCCCTCCTTCCACCCTAGCTTGAACCAGGAAGTGCCGATCTTTGTGTGCACCATGGCCTTCCCCACCATCCCCTGTCCGCTGCACGTCTTTGAACCGTGCTACCGCCTCATGATCCGCCGCTCCATGGAAACCGGCACCAAACAGTTTGGCATGTGCATCGCTGACGAGTTGAAGGGTTTCGCAGATTACGGCTGCATGCTGGAGGTCCGGGACGTCAAGTTTTTCCCTGATGGGAGGTCTGTGGTCGACACCATCGGCGTGTCTCGCTTCAAAGTACTGAGCCACGGCCAGAGAGACGGATACAACACGGCCAAGATCGAGTACCTGGAGGATAAGAAGGTGTGTGTGTTGGTGTGTACTGGCAAGCGCTGTGTGAGGAAGGTTATGCATGTATGTGGATACAAAGAGTGCATTATAGATATTCGTATCCTCACTTTTGTACGTTTTATGTGTGTGTGTGTATGATCCTCAGTCTTCCATTGTGTGTATACTGTGTATGCTAACTGTTTTATATTGTGTGTGGGCAGGTGGAGGGCCAGGAGTTAGCGGAGCTGCAGAAGCTTTATGTCTCTGTGTACGACCAGGCCAGCAGCTGGTTCACCTCCCTCAAAGACAACATGAAGAGCCAGATAATCAGCCACTTTGGACACCTGCCTGGGAAGGACCCTGACCCACAGGTATGACACTAAACTAACCATCTCACACACACGTCTCTCTTGGTGAGACTCACGCACTCATGTCATATAGTGATTGAATGTGTTGCGGTTATCAAGCTCTCTCCCTCCTCTTCCTCCCTCCCTCTCTTCCTCCCTCCCTCCCCCCTCCTCTTCCTCCCTCCCTCCCCCCTCCTCTTCCTCCCACTCTCTCTCTTCCTCCCCTCCCTCCAGGGTAATCCCAGTGGTCCAGCGTGGGCTTGGTGGCTGTTGGCTGTACTGCCTCTTGACAACCGTGCCCAGCTCACCATCCTGGCCATGCCCTGCCTCAAGGACCGCCTCATTGCCATCCGCAGGGTCCTGATCTTCGTCACGCGCAAGAGACCCCGATGACCGCTCAACCACAACCGCTATGACCATGCATAGTCATTCACTCATTCAGTAAACCCACTCATCAGCTTTCATATCAGGGCAATGCCTTTGACTCTTTTACAAATGTAGCTCTCTGAATCTGAAGAAGACATTGGGAGACATTTGGTTGGATTGTAGGGGGTGGGATAGGGAGGTCATCGTTTCTGGTTGTCCATCCATCCATCTACCTATCAATGTCCAGTTCACCTGTGTCCTCTGTCACTGTGTCACAAGAACTCACTGGAACTATGGACTTTGTCACGCCATCTCTCAGCTTCTTCTGTTCCTTCTCTCAAGGGAGGGAATAAGAGAGCACGATAATCAGACTGGTGACTGTCATGATGCACCAGAACTGGGCCGACCGCATAACTGTGTTGGGTCCGCAATGTTGTAACTTAATGTAAAAAATGTTTTCTAAGAAAAAGAAAATAAGACCTGACACGACCAAAAATGAATTTGTATGACTGAAAAAGAAACCAATGCCGACTGTATTGGGTTGTCTTTAGTTTGGGTGTCGTTATGTTTCTGTTGTTCAATCCCTGCTGACTATGGTGCGAGACTCATGTAAGACCCAGAGCGATAGAAACCTCCAAAATGGAGTAGAAGGTGTACATATGAGGATGTGCTCCTGCTTAAATGGCTGCTTCTCACTGATTTCTACATGACTGGGGAAATGGAGGCAAAACATGAAGCTATGCATCTAACCCAGTCATATGTATATGCCTCAATAATAGTGGAAAAGTAATAATTGCGCATCTCAAATAAACGCTAAATAATCCTAAAATTGGTTTGCATGTAGATTGAAGAGATTTGGGTTAAACTCAATTAATTAAATTTTAGTAAACTTTCAGTAAAATAAAGACTTGCATTTCTCCACTGTAACTTTACGTTGTTTATGAACATACTTTTGTGTGTGTGTGTGTATACACACACACACACACACTACTGTTCAAAAGTTTGGGGACACTTAGAAATGTCCTTGTTTTTAGAAAGAAAAGCAATTTTTTTGTCCATTAAAATAACATAAAATTGATCAGAAATACAGTGTAGACATTAATGTTGTAAATGGCTTTTGTAGCTGGAAACAGTTGAATATCTACATAGGCGTACAGAGGCCCATTATCAGCAACCATCAGTGTTGTGTTCCAATGGCACATTATGTTTGCTAATCCAAGTTTATCATTTTAAAAGGCTAATTGATCATTAGAAAACCCTTTTGCAATTATGTTAGCACAGCTGAAAATTGTTGTGCTGATTAAAGAAGCAATAAAACTGGCCTTCTTGAGACTAGTTGAGTATCTGGAATATCAGCAATTGTGGGTTCGATTACAGGTTCAAAATGGCCAGAAACAAATAACTTTCTTCTGAAACTCATCAGTCTATTCTTGTTCGGAGAAATGAAGGCTATTCCATGCGAGAAATTGCCAAGAAACTGAAGATCTCGTACAACGCTGTGTACTACTCCCTTCACAGAACAGCACAAACTGTCTCTAACCAGAATAGACAGAGGAGTGGGAGGCCCCGGTGCACAACTGAGCAAGAGGACAAATACATTAGTGTCTAGTTTGAGAAACAGACACCTCACCGGTCCTCAACTGGCAGCTTCATTAAATAGTACCCGCAAAACACCAGTCTCAACGTCAACAGTGAAGAGGCGACTCCGGGATGCTGACCTTTTAGGCAGAGTTGCAAAGAAAAAGCCATATCTCAGACTGCCCATCTTAATATTTTATTGGCCAGTCTGAGATATGGCTTTTTCTTTGCAACTCTGCCTAGAAGGTCAGCATCCCGGAGTCGCCTCTTCACTTTTGACATTGAGACTGGTGTTTTGCGGGTACTATTTAATGAAGCTGCCAGTTGAGGACCTGTGAGGCGTCTGTTTCTCAGTGCCAACTGTAAAGTTTGGTGGAGAAATAATGGTCTGGGGCTGTTTATCATGGTTCGGGCTAGGCCCCTTAGTTCCAGCGAAGGGAAATGTTAACGCTACAGCATTTAATGACATTCTAGACGATTCTGTGCTTCCAACTTTGTGGCAACAGTTTGGGGAAGGCCCTTTCCTGTTTCAGCATGATAATGCCCCCGTGCACAAAGCAAGGTCCATATGGACTTTTTGTTGTTGTTGAGATCGGTGTGGAAGAACTTGAATGGCCTACACAGAGCCCTGACCTCAACCCCATCGAACACCTATGGGATTAATTGGAACGCCGACTGCGAGCCAGACCTAATCTCCCAACATCGGTGCCCGACCTCACTAATGCTCTTCTGCTGAATGGAAGCAAGTCCCCACAGCAATGTTCCAACATCTAGTGGAAAGCCCTCCCGGAAGAGTGGAGGCTGTTATAGCAGCAAAGGGGGGACCAACTCCATATTAATGCCCATGATTTTGGAATGAGATGTTCGACGAGCAGGTGTCCACATACCTTTGGTCATGTAGTGTATCATAGTTTAATGTAATCAAACTATGATAATCCAAATGATAGTCCAAAACAATGATAATGTACTGTAAGTGTCTCTGGGGAGGAAATGGGGTTGAACTATTCTGTTTCAAGTCTTATGTTTCTCTGCTATGCGCTTAAATGCATATTATGTATGGTGAATATAAGTTGGGTGATTTAACTGTTATGAGTATCAATGTAAACTCTGAGGCCTTTACAATGTCTTATTTAAGTAGAATTATTTTGTTTTTCCTCGATCTGTTTGAAACGTAACTCTTTGGGTAGTGATATGACATGCTGCATTTGCCATTTATATTTGTAAAAGGAGCTACATCAATTTTGTATCTGGAATAATAAAACACTCATGTTCAGAGATGTCTGAAATGTATTTAGTTTCTGGTTGTTTTCCTTGAACTGGTCAGAAAGATTAATTATCGGCATTTCAGTGTGATGTTAACTGAACAGGAAGCTGAACCAACTAAGCCACAGTAGAGATAAATGGATTGAGAGCATGTTTTGCTGAGACAGACACAGAGTACATTACTTGCAAATTACTCTCATTGAGGAAAATAAGTCTCCTATAATATTTATTCAGATCTTTGTAGAATATCCCCAATTTTAGGACCCCTGTATGTATACTTTTTTATTTTGTATCATTTGATAAAATATTTAATTTGGCCTTTACTACCATAGTCCATAGAAACACATTGAATAACACGTTCATAAATGGCAAACTTTATTTGACTGTCTGTTTTGCCATTTATGAACATGTTACATTTAACCCCTTTTTCATTTTTTTTGGGGGGGGTGCAAAACTACTTTCATTCATTTTTGATACCGGTACAGGTTACCTTCATACTAGTCCCGTGACACCTGTGGCGGTCGTAGAGCAAAACGGAGAACACCATTGTGTTTGTGAGAGTGGTATATTAGTTTGGACGCTACAGACGTTTTCGTGAGAATCCAGATTTTTTTGGGATGTCTCTAAAAGGCACTACATGGTCAATCTGACGTTGCGTTGGCCGTGCAGCATTTACAGTGATATGGCCTCTGCAAGAGTCAGGGCATTCATACTTCTTGCACTTCGCAGAGCAGCGCAGAGCTGTTGACAATGAAGTGAGTGGGCCTCCTGCCCTCACCTACCGTCAACCAATCATGTCAATGCGGAGCTATACAGAGCCCTCAGCATTGTTAAAAAGTTTGAGAGGCGCACGGCGATGCGGAGCTCAATTTGCCTCTGCATGCCTCCGGGGGCTCCGAAATTGCGTCACACCATCCATATGGCTCCTCCGACCACATTTTAGGATCAAGCATAAATTGTATTTTAGTCTGACAAATAGTGCTGTAGCCATTTGCGGAAGGCCGACATAGGCGGATGTGATGGATTGAGACGCAGCGCATACAAAAAAACAGACATATTTTTTATTATTATTTTATTTAGATTGAAGGATTAAATAGAAAATCTTCAATTTTGGAACTCTTGTTCTTCTGACATCATCTGCTGCTCCCTTTGGCTTGTTCCACTTAAATATCTGGTTTTATAACCGGGTTACTTGGTGTTGTCTGTTTATCCAGGAAGGGCAAATGAAATGTTACCTTCTGGCCTTGATGTGGACCCAGTTCTACATTTACTGGGAAGGGGGGTGGGGGGGCTGGTCCAATATATAGCCTACACATGACCCTCCCCTTGGTCCAATATTTTCACATGACCCTCCCCTTGTACTGTAAAATAATGTACACACCCTCCCCCCTCATAAAATTAACGCAAAAATCATTATTACCGCTTAGAATAAAAATAGCTATAGCAACCCTGTGTTTATAAACGTGGATATCGAATTTACCACTTCAGCATGGTTTTGTGGCACAGTCAGGGCTAACGGGCCAGAAGGTTGGGGGTTCGCCGACCACGTCAGAAGAGCTCACTCTCAGAGCCGGCTGCAGACAATGATCAGCTAGGGGGAAATCCGATTTTCAACATTTTGATGCTATATTTATAATTATATAAAATATAGGCAAATAATTTTCCACCAACAGGTTTCTGTGCCAATGCACCACAATGTTGACATAAAAACACCAGCAAATCAGCTCCAAGTGATTTTAATTTGAGAAATATGTTCTAAATGATTCCCACACAGACATACATTTGTAGGCTATGTGATCAAATCAAATCAAAATGTATTTGTCACATACACGTGTTTAGCAGATGTTATTGCGGGTGTAGCGAAATGCTTGTGCTTCTAGCTCAGACAGTGCAGTAATATCTAACAAGTAATATCTAACAATTTCACAACATATACCCAATACACACAAATCTAAGTAAGGAATGGAATTAAGGATATATACATAAACTCAGCAAAAAAATAAACTTCCCTTTTTCAGGACCCTGTCTTTCAAAGATAATTAATACAAATCCAAATAATTTCACAGATCTTCATTGTAAAGGGTTTAAACACTGATTCCCATGCTTGTTCAATGAACCTTAAACAATTAATGAACATGCACCTGTGGAACGGTCGTTAAGACACTAACAGCTTACAGACGGTAGGCAATTAAGGTCACAGTTATGAAAACTTAGGACACTAAAGAGGCCTTTCTACTGACTCTGAAAAACACCAAAAGAAAGATGCCCAGGGTCCCTGCTCATCTGTGTGAACGTGCCTTAGGCATGCTGCAAGGAGGCATGAGGACTGCAGATGTGGCCAGGGCAATAAATTGCAATGTCCGTACTGTGAGCCTAAGACAGCGCTACAGGGAGACAGGACGGACAGCTGATCGTCCTCGCAGTGGCAGACCACGTGTAACAACACCTGCACAAGATTGGTACATCCGAACATCACACCTGCGGGACAGGTACAGGATGGCAACAACAACTGCCCGAGTTACACCAGGAACGCACAATCCCTCCATCAGTGCTCAGACTGTCCGCAATATGCTGAGAGAGGCTGGACTGAGGGCATGTAGGTCGGTTGTAAGGCAGGTCCTCACCAGACATCACCGGCAACAACGTCGCCTATGGGCACAAACCCACCGTCGCTGGACCATACAGGACTGGCAAAAAGTGCTCTTCACTGACGAGTCGCGGTTTTATCTCACCAGGGGTCATGGTCGGATTTGCGTTTATTGTTGAAGGAATGAGCATTACACCGAGGCCTGTACTCTGGAGCGTTATCGATTTGGAGGTGGAGAGTCCGTCATGGTCTGGGGCAGTGTGCCACAGCATCATCAGACTGAGCTTGTTGTCATGCAGGCAATCTCAACACTGTGCATTACAGGGAAGACTTCCTCCTCCCTCATGACAATGCCACCAGCCATAATGCTCGTTCTGTGCGTGATTTCCTGCAAGACAGGAATGTCAGTGTTCTGCCATGGCCAGCGAAGAGCCCGGATCTCAATCCCATTGAGCACGTCTGGGACCTGTTGGTTCAGAGGGTGAGGGCTAGGGCCATTCCCCCCAGAAATGTCTGGGAACTTGCAGGTGCCTTGGTGGAAGAGTGGGGTAACATCTCACCGCAAGAACTGACAAATCTGGTGCAGTCCATGAGGAGGAGATGCACTGCAGTACTTAATGCAGCTGGTGGCCACACCAGATACTGACTGTTACTTTTGATTTTGACCCCCCTTTATTCAGGGACACATTATTCCATTTCTGTTAGTCACATGTCTGTGGAACTTGTTCAGTTTATTACATTTACATTTTAGTAATTTAGCAGACACTCTTATCCAGAGCGACTTACAGTTAGTGAGTGCATACATTTTCTTTTTCATACTGGCCCCCCGTGGGAATCGAACCCACAACCCTGACGTTGCAAACACCATGCTCTACCAACTGAGCTACACGGGGCCACGTCTCAGTTGTTGAATCTTGTTATGTTCATACAAATATTTACATATGAAAATAAACGCAGTTGACAGTGAGAGGACGTTTCTTTTTTTGCTGAGTTTATATGGACAGAGCAGCATGGACTAAGATACAGTAGAATATTATAGAATACAGTATACATATGAGGTGAGTAATGCAAGATATGTAAACATTATTAAAGTGACTAGTGTTCCATTTCTTAAAGTGGCCAGTGATTTCTATAGGCAGCAGCAGCAGTTTGAAATTATTATGTTTTAGTCAGATATAGTGCTGTGGGATTAACCAAATATGGTTCAATTACTTTAATTCCATTTAGTTCGGGTTTTTTGTGAGCCCAACGCGCCGTTTCTCTGGAGAGAAATCAAATAATTCACGAGAGAAATCAACTCTAGAACTATGTGGGACGTGTAGTTTTCATTAAACAAATATTCAACCTAGTTTAGCGCAGAAACGTGGTAATTAACTACAATGACAATAACCCATTGCGCCAGTTTTTCCTGGCTCAGATATGTGTCAGAGAGGAAGTGATTTATAATGTTTTTATGGTATAATGATGTCATGTCATAGTGTTGTGAGGACAGAGGAAGAGTTAAGAGATGAGTGGTTTGGGGCCATGAAGTCTACATTCCATTATGTCAAGGTAGATTAGTGATGTTTAGAATAGCATGAGTGATGGGCAGGATACTGACTTGGGGTAAAAAGTGATGAACATCAAAGACAGGGAGTGCCCATGGAGACTTGCCAGATGTATGCAAAGGAAGATGGTAATAAAGGCTATATAAGATAGAGTGTCTTCTTTGTCAAGTTAGTTCAACTGACGAAGGGCAAAGCCATGTCCGTTTGTTAGATGAACCCACAAGCTCGTGATTCAATAAATACTTGGTATGAAATCTCCACAGAATGTCTAAGTAAATTCTTGCATCCTTGATTCTTTGATACCTGAGAAACTCATCATAACAGATTGGCGTCTAAACGAACAGGATGCAGTTCACAGCTCAACTAACAGGTAAGCAGACTTTCATTTTTTGAATTATGTCAAAATCTGCTTATCTGTGGTAAGGCTTAGCTGTAACGGACCTTTAAAATTCAATATTTTTAAAGGGGGACGATGAGTGGTATTGAATTATGTAAAGGGGTGTAAGGAGGAATATATAATTAGACTATTACATGGTGCTATGATTCAAATTAGAGTGTGGTCGAAATAAGGAGTAAATGCAACAGAATAGTGAGATAAGGCGCAGGGCACCTTTAATATTATTTAAAATATTATATTATAAAGAGATTAGGTGCAGAGCACCTTTAATATGATTTAAAACATTATATTATAAAGAGAGTGGATGATTCCATTGGATGGGCTCAGGTAAACCCTTGATGTTAAAGACATCATAAAGAGAGTGGGCGGAAGACACCCTTAATGTATGGTACATTATAAAGTAGTGGGTTTTTAGTCCCGTAGTGTGAAAGACATTACAAAAGAGAGAAATAGGTTACGGACCTTTGATGTGGTAAATCGTCATAAACAGAAGGGAGAATAAATCCCTTTGTAATATTCAAAACGACCAGGAGATGGAACCAATGACATGTAACATATTGAATCATAGCACAAAAAAACGACAAAATAGGAACTACATTTTAATACAGCATGGGGATTTCATGTAAAGTGTTACTAATAAATGCATGAACTAATAGTGATTAATGACCAGCTTAGTAGAGTGATATCTGGAAAAATAGTCACCATTAAAAGTAAAGCAGAGCTTCATTTAACTCGAAGAGAGAGACAGGAAGTGATACAATTATTAGAGGCAAATCCGCAGTTAAGAAAAAGTATTTTGTAAAAGTAATGTAAAGTTAAGTAATTGAATGGGACAAAATGGGCTATATTATGAACAAAGAGCAGAAAGTAATTTGAATCTGAAGGGTGCAAAATAAGTTATAAAAAATTGGTATAATAATTTGATGTAAGTATGGATAAGAAGTTACAATATATAACTTAATTAATTCATAGAATAATCAAGGACTGGTATGGAGATTGACGTTATTTAGAGAGCAATTTAGGCTATATTTTCTGGACAGGCAGAGTAGTGTCCGGGAAATTAGTCTATTTATTTTTTTGGTTCCGCTGGGAAAATGTTTGTAGAGATTTGTGTCGATTAAGAATGGTTAAAAACACTACGAAGGGATTATTTCATGTGAGTATATAGAACTTTCTAACGTTCTATAAGGAGTTGTGACGATTTGGAAATGGTAATGACAAAATCATAATTAGAGTGCCATGTCTGTATTATACTTTCTCACCCAAACGTAGACGTACGTCGTGGGTGAAGAAAGTAATTAATATGGGTTTTCTAAGTTTATACCGTTGTTGGATCATGTGATGGTGGAATAAACTGACCATAAGTAATGTTGTTTTAGACGTAATGTATAATATAGTAAAAAAGCCAATAGAGAGTTCAATTGAAATAATTATCATGGTAGAGCTAACGTAGTAATGTGATGGAACATTTTATATTAGAGGGTAAGATGAGATCGGGATAGGAGCATCTGCTAAATGACTAAAATGTTAACGGGTATGGAGAGAACAGTGCGTGATAGTAATTTTTTGGGCATTGAATAAGGTTTTGCTAGATTAAACGAGTGACAATGGTGGAATATGTCTATAAATAAATTGGATAGTGATGAAAAGAAATTGGATGATTTCAATATATGATGGTAAACTACAGCAAGTGTTTGGTGTTACTTGTAGCCTACTTAGAAAGGATAGTTGACTAGATCTTATTCATTCTGATAATGGCGGAGTGATGGTTTCATTGCGTGGCTATGATTTTAGTTGATTACAAGAGAAATAGGATATAGTTCACAACGCAAGGAGAAGTGAATGTCTTATATCTTAATAGATCAACTGAACCAAACATGACGTTACTACGGCAATTTAGGATGGTTAATGTTGTTAAGTTCATCTTTAAACCCTATGATAGAGGTAAATGCAGAACACTGTTTGAAAGTGTGTTTTATTAGGTCTGCTAGTAAAAATGGAAGAATTTCAATTTTTGTCTGCGGGTGTTAGTCTCCCGAGTGGCGCAGTGGTCTAAGGCACTGCATCGCAGTGCTAGCTGTGCCACTAGAGATCCTGGTTCAAATCCAGGCTCTGTTGTAGCTGGCTGCGACCGGGAGACCCATGGGGCGGCGTGCAATTGGCCCTGCGTCGTCCAGGGTACAGTTACATTTACGTCATTTAGCAGACGCTCTTATCCAGAGCGACTTACAAATTGGTGCATTCACCTTATAGCCAGTGGGATAACCACTTTACAATGTTTTTTTTGGGGGGGTGGGGTAAGGGGGGTAGAAGGATTACTTTATCCTATCCCAGGTATTCCTTAAAGAGGTGGGGTTTCAAATGTCTCCGGAAGGTGGTGAGTGACTCTGCTGTCCTGGCGTCGTGAGGGAACTTGTTCCACCATTGGGGTGCCAGAGCAGCGAACAGTTTCGACTGGGCTGAGCGGGAACTGTGCTTCCGCAGAGGTAGGGGAGCCAGCAGGCCAGAGGTGGATGAACGCAATGCCCTCGTTTGGGTGTAGGGACTGATCAGAGCCTGAAGGTACGGAGGTGCCGTTCCCCTCACAGCTCCATAGGCAAGCACCATGGTCTTGTAGCAGATGCGAGCTTCAACTGGAAGCCAGTGGAGTGTGCGGAGGAGCGGGGTGACGTGAGAGAACTTCGGTAGGTTGAACACCAGACGGGCTGCGGCATTCTGGATGAGTTGTAGGGGTTTAATGGCACAGGCAGGGAGCGCAGCCAACAGCGAGTTGCAGTAATCCAGACGGGAGATGACAAGTGCCTGGATTAGGACCTGTGCCGCTTCCTGTGTAAGGCAGGGTCGTACTCTCCGAATGTTGTAGAGCATGAACCTACAGGATCGGGTCACCGCCTTGATGTTAGCGGAGAACGACAGGGTGTTGTCCAGGGTCACGCCAAGGCTCTTCGCACTCTGGGAGGAGGACACAACGGAGTTGTCAACCGTGATGGCGAGATCATGGAACGGGCAGTCCTTCCCCGGGAGGAAGAGCAGCTCCGTCTTGCCGAGGTTCAGCTTGAGGTGGTGATCCGTCATTCATACTGATATGTCTGCCAGACATGCAGAGATGCGATTCGCCACCTGGTTATCAGAAGGGGGAAAGGAGAAGATTAGTTGTGTGTCGTCTGCGTAGCAATGATAGGAGAGGCCATGTGAGGATATGACAGAGCCAAGTGACTTGGTGTATAGCGAGAATAGGAGAGGGCCTAGAACTGAGCCCTGGGGGACACCAGTGGTGAGAGCACGTGGTGCGGAGACAGCTTCTCGCCACGCCACTTGGTAGGAGCGACCGGTCAGGTAGGAGGATTCAGCAGGGAGGAGAAGGTGGCAAAGAGCTTCCTAGGGTTAGAGGCAGATGCTTGGAATTTAGAGTGGTAGAAAGTGGCCTTAGCAGCAGAAACAGATGAAGAAAATGTAGAGAGGAGGGAGTGAAAAGATGCCAGGTCCGCAGGGAGTCTAGTTTTCCTCCATTTCCGCTCAGCTGCCCGGAGCCCTGTTCTGTGAGCTCGCAATGAGTCATCAAGCCACGGAGCTGGAGGGGAGGACCGAGCCGGCCGGGAGGATAGGGGACATAGAGAGTCAAAGGATGCAGAAAAGGAGGAGAGGAGGGTTGAGGAGGCAGAATCAGGAGATTGGAGGGAGAAGGCTTGAGCAGAGGGAAGATATGATAGGATGGAAGAGGAGAGAGTAGCGGGAGAGAGAGAGCGAAGGTTGCAACGGCGCATTACCATCTGAGTAGGGGCAGAGTGAGTAGTGTTGGAGGAGAGCGAGAGAGAAAAGGATACAAAGTAGGGGTCGGAGACATGGAGGGGAGTTGCAGTGAGATTTGTAGAAGAACAGCATCTAGTAAAGATGAGGTCAAGCGTATTGCCTGCCTTGTGAGTAGGGGGGGACGGTGAGAGGGTGAGGTCAAAAGAGGAGAGGAGTGGAAAGAAGGAGGCAGAGAGAAATGAGTCAAAGGTAGACGTAGGGAGGTTGAAGTCCCCCAGAACTGTGAGGGGTGAGACATCCTCAGGAAAGGAACTTATCAAGGCGTCAAGCTCATTGATGAACTCTCCAAGGGAACCTGGAGGGCGATAAATGACAAGGATGTTAAGCTTAAATGGCTAGTGACTGTGACAGCATGGAATTCAAGGGTAGGGGAGGGAATGGCCGGCAGGGATGTAGCTCAGTTAATAGAGCATGGCGTTTGCAACACCATGGTTGTGGGTTCGATTCCCACAGGGGGTATGAAAAAAAATAATGTATGCACTAACTGTAAGTCGCTCTGGATAAGAGCGTCTGCTAAATGACTAAAATGTAAATGTTAACCATTGGGGTTTGCTGAAACGGGAGAGCGCTGTAAGGGACATTATGGGTTACGTTAGGTGTACAAGGATCGCGTATTTGGTAGGACGTCATAGGGGGTTGAATATTATCGGCAGGAAATGGTTAACTAGTTAGCGGTGAGGGCTAGGTTTTCATTGGGTGACGTCACTTACTCTATCAACTGGAAGTAGTTGCTTTGCAAGAATCGCAGATTTTGGTATGGTGTGTCGATGGTGAATGTTGTTGATATGTGTAGAGGGTCCCTGGTTCGAGCCCAGTAAGGGACAGAAAGCAAATCTTTTACATTGATGCTATTGACGTGAATTACTGGTTTCATTGATAACATTATAGGAAAGATGTTGTCCTACCAATCCATTTCGGATAGGATAACATAGTAATTAAAATTGCATATCGGTGAATGGATGTTTTATTGGTTTTGACTATAACTTTAAATTAATTTCTCATCTGTTGAGGTACCGTTATGAGGAAAATTAGCGGTAGAGTATGATAGATATTGTAGACGGTTTACAATGTATGTAAGTTAATTGGGTGATGAGACAGGTTGACTTGATGTTGAATGGGAAACTTAAATCCATTCTACCTAATTTCTACCAGCATGTTAAATGTGCAACCAGAGGAAAAAAAACTCTAGACCACCTTTACTCCACACACAGAGACGCATACAAAGCTCTCCCTCGCCCTCCATTTGGCAAATCTGACCATAACTCTATCCTCCTGATTCCTGCTTATAAGCAAAAACTAAAGCAGGAAGCACCAGTGACTCGGTTAATAAAAAAGTGGTCAGATGACCCAGATGCTAAGCTACAGGACTGTTTTGCTAGCACAGACTGGAACATGTTCCGGGATTCTTCAGACAGCATTGAGGAGTACACCACATCAGTCACTGGCTTCATCAATAAGTGCATCGATGATGTCGTCCCCCACAGTGACCGTACGTACATACCCCAACCAGAAGCCATGGATTACAGGAAACATCCGCACTGAGCTAAAGGGTAGAGCTGCCGCTTTCAAGGAACGGGACTCTAACCCGGACGCTTATAAGAAATCCCGCTATGCCCTCCGACGAACCATCAAACAGGCAAAGAGTCAATACAGGACTAAGATTGAATCGTACTACACTGGCTCTGACGCTCGTCGGATGTGGCAGGGCTTGAAAACTATTACAGACTACAAAGGGAAGCACAGCCGTGAGCTGCCCAGTGACACAAGCCTACCAGACGAGCTAAACCACTTCTATGCTCGCTTCGAGGCAAGCAACACTGAAGCATGCATGAGAGCACCAGCTGTTCCGGATGACTATGTGATCACGCTCTCCGTAGCCGATGTGAGTAAGACTTTTAAGCAGGTCAACATTCACAAGGCCGCAGGGCCAGACGGATTACCAGGACATGTACTCCGAGCATGTGCTGACCAACTGGCAAGTGTCTTCACTGACATTTTCAACATGTCCCTGACTGAGTCTGTAATACCAACATGTTTCAAGCAGACCACCGTAGTCCCCGTGCCCAAGGACTCTAAGATAACCTGCCTAAATGACTACCGACCCGTAGCACTGACGTCTGTAGCCATGAAGTGCTTTGAAAGGCTGGTCATGGCTCACATCAACAACATTATCCCAGAAACCCTAGACCCACTCCAATTTGCATACCGCCCCAACAGATACACAGATGATGCAATCTCTATTGCACTCCACACTGCCCTTTCCCACCTGGACAAGAGGAACACCTACGTGAGAATGCTATTCATTGACTACAGCTCAGCATTCAACACCATAGTGCCCTCTAAGCTCATCACTAAGCTAAGGATCCTGGGACTAAACACCTCCCTCTGCAACTGGATCCTGGACTTCCTGACGGGCCGCCCCAGGTGGTAAGGGTAGGTAACAACACATCTGCCACACTGATCCTCAACACGGGGGGCCCCTCAGGGGTGCGTGCTCAGTCCCCCTCCTGTACTCTCTGTTCACCCATGACTGCATGGCCAGGCACGACTCCAACACCATCATTAAGTTTGCCGACGACACAACAGTGGTAGGCCTGATCACCGACAACGATGAGACAGCCTATAGGGAGGAGGTCAGAGACCTGGCCGTGTGGTGCCAGGACAACAACCTCTCCCTCAACGTGACCAAGACAAAGGAGATGATTGTGGACTACAGGAAAATAAAGAGGACTGAGCATGCCCCCATTCTCATCGACGGGGCTGTAGTGGAACAGGTTGAGAGCTTCAAGTTCCTTGGTGTCCACATCACCAACGAACTATCATGGTCCAAACACACCAAGACAGTCGTGAAGAGGGCACGACAAAGCCTATTCCCCCTCAGGAGACTGAAAAGATTTGGCATGGGTCCTCAGATCCTCAAAAAATTCTACAGGTTGCACCATCGAGAGCATCCTGACTGGTTGCATCACCGCCTGGTATGGCAACTGCTTGTCCTCCGACCACAAGGCACTACAGAGGGTAGTGCGTACGGCCCAGTACATCACTGGGGCCAAGCTTCCTGCCATCCAGGACCTCTATACCAGGCGGTGTCAGAGGAAGGCCCTCAAAATTGTCAAAGACTCCAGCCACCCTAGTCATAGACTGTTCTCTCTGCTACCGCACGGCAAGCGGTACCGGAGTGCCAAGTCTAGGTCCAAAAGACTTCTCAACAGCTTCTACCCCCAAGCCATAAGACTCCTGAACAGCTAATCATGGCTACCCGGACTATTTGCACTGCCCCCCACCCCATCCTTTTTACGCCGCTGCTACTCTGTTAATTATTTATGCATAGTCACTTTAACTCTACCCACATGTACATATTACCTCAACTACCTCAACTAGCCGGGTGCCCCCGCACATTGACTCTGCAACGGTACCCCCCTGTATATATAGCCTCCCTACTGTTATTTTATTTTACTTCTGCTCTTTTTTTTCTCAACACTTTTTTTGTTGTTTTATTTTTACTTTTTTTGTTAAAAATAAATGCACTGTTGGTTAAGGGCTGTAAGTAAGCATTTCACTGTGATGTCTGCACCTGTTGTATTCGGCGCATGTGACCAATAAAATTTGATTTGATTTGATTTAATAGAAGTAATTATTTATATTTAGGAGAATGAGAATATGTTATTAGGTAGTATTGCTTTGTGGAGACGATTTACTAATGAAGAACATGCCTAGATAGTGAATAAGGAACTATATTTGATAATTGATCATTTTATTATGACATTATATAGTTTGTTTAAACAGCGGTGAGTTAGGACGATGGTTCATTACTTAAGATAACGATAATTTGTTTATAGTACGTTGAACGATGGGAGATAGTTGTTGCTGTTGGCTTGATGGATTAAGTAGACATCTTTTTATGGGTTTTGGATTATGAAACAATAGGTTTATATTTTAATAACATCAATGCAACAGTTTGCGATGATTAAATTACTAAAAAGGGGTTATAGGTTTATAGTGGAAGGTGTAGTTAACTTAATAAAACTTGTTATTATCTAGTGTCTTATAAGTGGGAGTTTTTTTTCCAGGATTGATGGAAGTCTCCTATAATATTATGTTAGGGGTAAAGTAGGACACAACGTATCAAACAATTTTTAATCGATGCTGGGGATAAGATATCTTGTCTTACTTAAGAGGAGTACGTGATTGTATTGGATAATGTATGAAATTTGACATTTAGAGGGAAGTTAGGAACATTAAAAGGGGTAACTGATATTTCCTAGGTTGTTGATACTGTAAACAACAATGGTTTAGTTGATATGGGATCACAAGGAGCAGATGTAGGGGTTCAATAATCATGGTGAGATTTAAAGAGGATATGATCTGAAGGGTAATCAATTCCACATAATCATTGTAAACAGAGGAATTTTGAGTGGTTTTAATTTTTTGAGAGGTTTTATATAGTTCTGAGGAGTGAGATTGATACGAATGATTATTGATGAGATAGGACTGTGGATATAGGTATCATGTTTTGTGTGTAATTACTATCTTTGGATTGTTGATTATATGTTAACAACATGTATACTTTCTATTCCAGGAGAAAGGGGCTTTCTTTATCTCATTAGAATATTGCCCAGGGCTAGGGTGGAACTAGTTAGTAAAATTAAGTAGTCTTATTTTTAGGTTGTAATAGGGAGCTACCAAATTAAATAAAGCCTGGCCATGTTTGTTTTATTTGTTTTCCAAATGGGTTTTTCAAATAAACACACAACACTCTGATGTTATAAAGGGTTGTTATTTTGAGAGTTAGGAGTTTCAATTTTATGAAGTTTTTTTTTTTTGGGACTGAGTTTTGGGTATACATGATTTCTTATGAGAGTAAATGTCATGAGGATTTTATGTACACGTGGGGTAAATAACATTTATTAGATGTTTTGTATGTTGGTAATGATTAGTATACTATCAATTCGTTGAATGATTTCAATGACCTCTGAACTCTGTTCTGACTTGCTGGTGTGATCTGATCATCCACACTAGTAATCCTAGAAACAAGGGCTGAGGAATTTAAGATAGTTAATTTTATTGAGTTGAGGGTAATTTATTAAAACGGACTATTGTGTGGTGGTTTATAATTAGATTTTGATATATATGGTTTGGGCTATATAATAACAAGGGAGAGAGAGAGCTATCCTCAATGAGGGATACCTGTTGATAGTTAATTATACTAATTGAGGTATTATTAAAGGTTGTCTTTTTAGTTTCATTTTTATTATGATTTAATTAACAATGTTGGTGTTTTGTTTTTGAAAGCATAAATCACATTGTGACTCATGTGTTCAAAAAAGGGGGTAGTATTGATGGTATGAGGATTTATGGGTATATTTGCATATTGTATTAAGTATATGAGCAGTAGTAAGTAATGTGTTATGGGTTAGATTCAATGTTTTAAGGGAAAATGTATTTGTGGTATAAGGCAGAATTTAGAGGAAGCCTTTCTATGACATTAGTGACCATAACAAGCTGCAAGAATGTGCACTTCCTAATCTAAAAGGATTATCAGGAATGATAAGAAGAAAGGTTGAAGTAGCATGCTGTGTCTCAACTAACAATGTTATGAAGATTTTTTTCTCTCGAAAAGGTGAAGGCTTTTCTGACAGAACTACCAGGAGAATCTGAACATTTTCTGCAATTTGGAGACTATGTGGTGTTAAAGGATTAATGAAGTCATTGATGGACAACACCCAAGTGGGAAGGTTAGTAATAGGTGTTGATGGCTACCTTGATGGAGGGGCAAGTAAGAGAGAGAGATTCCTAGATCTATATGTACCATTGTAGGACTTTTCTAACGCAGAGGAGGAAGATGGCACTGCTTCGGGCGGAGCATGGTTTTGTTTTATTTGTGTGTTTTTGGAAGCAGGGAATATTGGTACGCTGATAGAAGGACACAATCCACAGAGAGATGGTGAAAAATGGAGAAGGACTCTGCATGATCATAGAACTAGTGAAGGAAGAAGGTTCATGCATCATCACACAGTCTACACAAAAGGAGGTATGGATAGAGGGGAGATTGAACAGGTATCATGTCAACCAATGCTACAGAAGGCTACGATGAAATTGACGATTAGAGATGAGGATACTGTTGATGACAATTATCAGGTGATAGAGGACGATGTTTGAGGAATGACAATGATGAGATGTGGGTTATGGCTGAGTACCTTAGTGAAGGAACAGAGTTATATACCTCCAATAATTTCGAGATTTTTCAGATTTTCAGGAATCTACTGACTGTCATTCCATTAGGTTATATGTATTTAAAGGGTTTATCTAATATAAATTGGGAAGTATATTAGGAATTGGTATTAGGAATAATTGTTAAAGCATAATAATTTGTCATATCGTAAATGTTTATAGGGATTTATTGGTTTAGAAATGAAATCAATTAAACTGTTGTGTTTTTTGTCTTCTAGTGAGGTAAATACAGATGGTATTGTGATGCATAATAAGGGATAATTTGGCATAGAATGGTGTGAACCTATAAATAAGTAAAAGTAACAAACTATGAACCGGCTGAAGATGAATATCAGAGGCGTTGAAGACGTTTTTGTAAAATACCATTTCTACATGCAACTGGTCTACAACAACCAATCGAAGATATCAAAGGATTTTGATTTGGAGTATTGGGTGATATTGATATGGATGTTTAGAGTGGTAAATATCTATGTTGATAGGAAAGTACTTAATTGGTTATTATCATGGGGTTATGATATTTTCATATGATATGAATTTGGTTGAATTATTAAAGCAGGAATAGTTTAAATATGTAATGATTTAACAGGGAGTGATAATAGAGTGTTATAATGTGTATGTCATATTAGGAATAATAGGAGAACAAAGTCGGAGTTGAATATTGTTTAACAATCATGGGTTTTTAAGAATTGGGTCTGAGATGTTAATCATTAGAATGGGTAATTGATAATCACAGGGCATTGGATGATATTATATTAAGATGAGGATGATATGGTAATTTGAATGCTGTTGAAGTTTTTTCAAGGTTTTTTAGTGGTAATTCCATAGGAACATGGATGGCAAGCATTCTAGGTCCTCTAGTGGCCATAGTCATTATTGTAGCAATAGTTATGGGGTGATTTTTTAACATTTTTGGGGATTGATTTTAAGATCTGTAAAAACGATTATTAACATGCCAGTTATTACAGTTAGAGATGTGTCAGTTAATGTTAATGCAAGGAGGGAAAGGAATGATTATTCTTCTTTGTCATTTTATTTCAGTTTAGATTCCATTGATAATGTTGATTGAAGAAGGGAATGTTAAGTTGGAATTGTATGCCATGGAATTGATGGTTACAGGAAGAAGATGAATATCTCAGTGGATCAGATAACGCCCCAGGTGACCAGTGATAAGCTTGAGGGTCCTCTGACTGTGCGAGGAGGAAGAAGATGGATGTTTTTGTTATTTTTATAGTCATGTGTATAGATTATAATATTCATGTAACTTAGTAATGAGTATGTATAATTGTTGTGTATTGTTGATGTCATTATGGTAACAATTTATTTCTGTTGTTTAAAAAAAAAAGGTGTATCAGAAATAGGGGTTATTTTAAAAGAGGGGATGATGTCTATGTGGGATTGATCCTTTATATATATATATATATATAAATAGGGTTTTGACTACATAGATTATTAGCATGAATATGTAGTAGTTAATTATGTGTTTATCTTTTACTCAGACTGAGTTTATAGAGGTTTGAGAGGTTTGATATCGCATAAGATAGATGACTGAGAATTTATACCTTTGTTGATTAAATATATGGAGAATCGAGTTGGATTCAGGTATGAAAGGTGGAAGGAGTCAATTCTCAATTATCTAGCATAGTTTAGGATCTAGTCAGAGATGTGTGTACTACTGATGGGAGAATATTGTATTTTATATAAAGTTATATGTGCATTGTTTGGGTTAAGTCATGTCACTTACCACAAAAGAAAAAAAAAGAGTGGATTGATATTATGTTTTTATGGTATAATGATGTCATGTCATAGTGTTGTGAGGACAGAGGAAGAGTTAAGAGATGAGTGGTTTGGGGCCATGAAGTCTACATTCCATTATGTCAAGGTAGATTAGTGATGTTTAGAATAGCATGAGTGATGGGCAGGATACTGACTTGGGGTAAAAAGTGATGAACATCAAAGACAGGGAGTACCCATGGAGACTTGCCAGATGTATGCCAGGAAGATGGTAATAAAGGCTATATAAGATAGTGTCGTCTTTGTCAAGTTAGTTCAACTGACAAAGGGCAAAGCCATGTCCGTTTGTTAGATGAACCCACGAGCTCGTGATTCAATAAATACTTGGTATGAAATCTCCACAGAATGTCTAAGTAAATTTTTGCATCCTTGATTCTTTGATACCTGAGAAACTCATAACAGGAAGAGGCAAAGCGAGAGGTTTCACTCTCTACAAAATCTGTCCAAAATAATCCCAATTCGTCTCTGTTGTTTTATTTTGGATCTAAACTTGTTGCCTGCCTTCCTGCCTTTGGGACAACGAGTCCCATAGAGCCCTACAGTGGAGGTGTCATAATACCCATAAAACCTAATGGTCAAACAGGGAAATTGTTCCAATCGTTTTTCCACCATTCATTTTTCCCAAAGGGGATTTTAGAAACACTTAAAATAAGGGCTGTGTTTTGTGTAGGTTTACCCTGGCGTGATGTTTTGATACCCAGGTAAATCTCGGACTGACTATAAGCCAGCCAATACAGTCTGAGCCTCAATCAGTCCATCCAAATCTCAGCCCTTGGTTAGAAAATACATAATAACAAATAATTATGCTTGCCCAATGATGTATTAGGGCTAGGAGTTTTCCTGTTCAGGAAGAAAACTCCAGTCCCAAGCTGAAGGGCTGCCTATAACAGGTATCTAGAGATTAGAACCTGGAGTGAGTCCTGCTCAGGTAAAAGGGTCAGGAAAATTCCTGGCCCCACACCTACATTAATAGAAAGACTACAGTAAAGGGAGATGGATAATTTATTTTCCATAAATCTTTGAGATTTAGCTCCAGTCACACTTCTGTTTTTGGGTAAGGATTATATGAGCTGCTCATAATGGACAACTTTAGCATTTTAGCTAATTAGCTACTTCGCAACTACTTAGCATGTTAGCTAACCCTTCTCCTAATCCTTTAACATAACTCTAAGCTTAACCCTAAGCTTAACCCCTAACCCCTAGCCTAGCAAACGGTAGCCACCTAGCTAACTTTAGCATTAGCCACCTTGCTAACTTTGGCCACAACAAATTGGAATTCGTTACATATCATACATTTTTGCAGATTTCTGAACATATTGTATGAATTGAAATTCGTAACATATCATACGAATTGTAATTCCTAACATATCATACGAAATGGATGATGGACATCCACAAATTAATACATACTATATGAAACATAACATATCATACTAATTGGAGTGCCTTGGCTTTTCAGAGCCCTATATTCCACTTTAACTGTGTGTGTTTTCTGCAGTAGATTCCTTTCTAACCTCTGTGTCTCTGTGTGCAGTGCCCTGTGAGCCCCAGAAGGTCAGTGCTCAGATGGAGTGCGGTAGCAATGTATATATGTATATATATTTTCTGTTGTATTTTTGACTTTATGTTTTGTTTTACCCCATATGTAACTCTGTGTTGTTGTTTTTATCGCACTGCTTTGCTTTATCTTGGCCAGGTCGCAGTTGTAAATGAGAACTTGTTCTCAACTGGCTTACCTGGTTAAATAATGGTTAAATAAAAAATAAATTTAAAAAATGCTGGCCTGGTGGCATGGGAACAAGGAGAGCTCATGTCTTCCTACCTGGTGCGTGCAGTCGGCCCATACGGCCACTGGACCCATTGTGACAGCAACGCCTTCGGCTGCAGAATACCCAGCATGCACTGTGGTCAGCGCTACAACCTGACCGTCACAGCCCAGGTGTTCCTAATGTTTTGTACACAATGTATAGTCAGTCCGCACAGTGTGGCTGTTGCTTAGCAAAGTGAAGTTGAGCGCTTAGCTGTTGGTGGCCTTCAGTAATGTTGTTTGACCACCGGGTGGTAGTGGAGAGTTACAGTAGAGGAGTCCCTCAGTGTGGTGATTTTTGGGGCACTGAGTTCACAGACACTCAGACAGACAGACAGACAGCTCATGTTCTCCCTTTGTGACAACAACAACAGACAGACAGACCACACCCCAGTCTGACTTTGATGGTCACCAAGATGCTCAGCACAGATGACAATATAAGGCCTTGATCCACGAGGTGAATATGTTGACTTAGAACCGTAATCTATTTCCCAATAGATTGATCAAAGTATTTTTTTTCTCCTAATTTCATGTGCGGTGTGTTAGTCTGTGTCTATATCAGTCAGCTTGATATAGTCTACAGCTAGCTGCGTGTAAGGTTTATCTGTATATGTTTATATACATGGTTTAAGGTATATCTGACAGAAGGAACATGTTTGAGGGGGGTCTCTGTAAAGTAATCTTTGCCATGTGATGTTGTAGAGTTGTTTTTGTTATGGTAGGTGACTTGAGTAAGTCATCATCCAGCTGGAACTCCAGGTCTTTGCTGATCCTGTCGCAGCCCTTACGAGTTTGCAAAACACACTCAAGCACGCAGGTGCGTGCACACACACACACACACACACACACTTGTGGTGCATGACAGTCCTGAAGCCTGGAACTGTATCATCGTATTACATGATGCTTGAACCAACAGATCCCATGAGATATTATGTCTGATGGCATCTCATTTCATTTAGATTATATTTTTGTAATGAACCTATCCCCTGGAGGTGCGTGAAATTGGCTGAGGGTTTTGAGTTACACACACACCACATGCACACATCCCACACATTCTCCCCTCAAACACCATACACATCTTATCTGTAAATATGAAACTAGTTGTGTAACTGGGTTGCACCAGAATTACCACACAGACACAAGGAGTATTTGCATAGTAATTTGAGTATTGTCACAACATTGTTTTCTAGACCAGAGTACCTGACCAGTATACTCAGCAGGAGTAAAAGATTAGTTGCATTTGTTTAGAAGGGTGTCAATTTTTTTAAATCCTTGTCTCTAGTGTATATTATGGGGTAAAGGGCCACGGAAAACTCTTCATATCATTCACCTGTCCATAAAATCCCTCCCTCCCTCTTCCTCACCTCAGTGCAGACCATCTGTAAAAGTGTGTGTGATTATGTCTGGAGAACTATGGTAGCTGGATGGGTCCTGAACAAACACTGTCGTTTTGCCCACACCTGCCACCTATATACTGTATGCAAACGGTTCCGCTGTTCTGCTTTTCTCTGTGGCCGGAGGAGGAAGCAATGTGTCTGTACAAGCACAGTGTGACGGTTATCAGACACCACAGGTTGTAAAGGTGGTTAACTGTAATGCTGTATAAACAGGAAGAATTGAATCGCTCTGCTTCGAGTGTCCTTTCATTTGCACTCTCAAGTCTGTACCTCCCTCCTCTTCAATGTGTCTGCTCTTGTTTTCCACTTTTGCGCCCCTGAGGCAAGTAGGCAAACACACACCAGTGCTAGGCTGTTTTACCCCAGGCTAATTTCTCTTGCTTGGCACTGGTCTGACCTGATCGACACACACCACCTCACCTCCTACTCACACACCCGGAGGTGAATCTCTTCTGTTTACCCAAACAGCTCTAGTGTAGGGGAGGTATAAGGATGTTAGGACAGACAATGTTTAAATATTATTTGGATGCGCAAATATTGAACTTTACTGTACTTTTATAGGCTGCAATGGTTGATGAGAGATTTTGTTATGGGCATAATTGGACCTGCTTACATGAGAGAAATCACACAGACTGAGTGATGAGGAAATGTTTAGGAACCGAGGAACTGTTTACTTCCCAGATTGTCAATTTCGATTCTGTGAGGGGATGCAATTTGGAAAGTGAGATCATTGTAATGGGGTTTTGGCATTAAAGGTACATTACATACACTATGTGGACAAAACATTAGGAACACCTGCTCTTTCCATGACAGACTGACCAGGTAAATCCAGGTAAAAGCTATGATCCCTTATTGATGTCACCTGTTAAATCCACTCCAATCAGTTAAGATCAGGGTTAGGCAACCCTGGTCCTGGAGTTCCGCAGGCACTTCATGTTTTTTATTTAACCGACCTGGAAGACCAGGTGTGTTGAATTTAGGCAATCACTGAACTGATCAATTAGCTCATTTGGTCAGGTGTGGTGCCTAGTTGGAACCTGCGGCGCTCCAGGAACAGGGTTGCCTACCGCTGCTGTAGATGAAGGGGAAGAGACAGGTTAAAGAAGGATTTTTAAACCTTGAGACATATATTGTGTATGTGTGCCATTTAGAGGGTGAATGGGTAACACAAAAGATTTAAGTGCCTTTGAATGGGGTATGGTAGTAGGTGCCAGGCGCACTGGTTTGAGTGTGTCAAGAACTGCAACACTGCTGGGTTTTTCACACTCAACAGTTTCCCATGTGTATCAAGAATGGCTCACCACCCAAAGGACATCCAGCCAACTTGACACAACTGTGAGAAGCATTGGAGTCAACATGGGCCAGCATCCCCGTGGAACACTTTCGACACCTTGTAGAGTATGAAAATGTATGCACTAACTAACTGTAAGTCGCTCTGGATAAGAGCGTCTGCTAAATGACTAAAATGTAAATGTAGAGTCCATGCCAAGACACATTTTTAGGCTGTTCTCAGAGCAAAAGGGTGTGCAACTCAATATTAGGAAGGTGTTCTTAATGTTTTGTACACTTAGTGCATATGAGCGTAACAACTGACTTCATTATAAGTGGCATTACAGTGCAGAATTAAATGCTCTTATGTTACAATAATGCCCCTTTGACTGAGGTGAATTAATCATAAAAGCCACATGATGCCAGAGAAATATAATTCACATTCAACAAAACAGCAGGGATTGAAACTCTATAGAACACGGTGCAAAGGAAATGTATTGAATAGAATTACTGTGAAAATATATATCTATTCACCATGCTTCACCGTAGGGATGGTGCCAGGTTTCCTCCAGATGTGGGTCTTGGCATTCATGCCAAAAAGTTCAATCTTGTTTCTCATGGTCTGAGAGTCCTTTAGGTGCCTTTTGGCAAACTCCAAGCGGGCTGTCATGTGCCTTTTACTGAGGAGTGGCTTCCATCTGGCCACTCTACCATAAAGGCCTGATTGGTGGAGTGCTGCAGAGATGGTTGTCCTTCTGAAAGGTTCGAGCATCTCCACAGAGGAACTCTGGAGCTCGGGTTCTTGGTCACCTCCCTGAACAAGGCCCTTCTCCCCCGATTGCTCAGTTTGGCTGGGTGGCCAGCTCTAGGAAGAGTCTTTGTGGTTCCAAACTTCTTCCATTTAAGAATGTTGGAGGCCACTGTGTTCTTGGGGACCTTCAACGCTGCAGAATTTTTTGGTACCCTTCCCCAGATCTGTACCTCGGCGCTCTACGGACAATTCCTTCAACGTCATGGCTTGGTTTCTGCTCTGACATGCACTGTCAACTGCGGGACCTTATATAGACAGGTGTGTGCCTTTCCAAATCATGTCCAATCAATTGAATTTACCACAGGTGGACTCCAATCAAGTTGTAGAAACATCTCAAGGATGATCAATGGAAACAGGATGCACCTGAGCTCAATTTCGAGTCTCAGATGTAAATAAGGTATTTCTGTTTTTAAATTTGTATACATTTGCAAATATTTCTAACAACCTGTTTTTGCTTTGTCATTATGGGGTATTGTGTGTAGATTTATGAAGATTTTTATTTATTTAATCCATTTTAGAATAAGGCTGTAACGTAACAACGTGGAAAAAGGGAAGGGGTCTGAATACTTTCCGAATGCACTGTACATACTTCAAACTGTCATATATCTTTTCCCACAGTCCAGGGCCTCAGCGGCCCGCTCAGACCATATCCAGCAGTCAGACGTACGTACAGCAGTAAATAATTTACATGTCCTATTTCTGGCAGTTAGAGGAACTGTGACATTGCCACATTGTAAAGGCAGCTGTGGCCGGGAGAAATAGGGAGCCACTTTAACAATGGCAGCAAGATAAACACAGTTACAGCCTTTAGTACTGCGATGTTGATGGTGGGACAGCAAGACTAACCTAGTTCTTCAGCAGCGATGACTACTGTTATATACAGGATAATTTGGGGCCTTCATGGGCCTGTCTTTGTGGAGTCATGGGGCATGTGTAGGCAACTGATCCCCATGAAGAGCACCATGCTTTGGGACACCGCCTGGACAAACAACACTGACATTTCAGCCATTGCATATGACATGAGAGGAGTTTGCAAAAAAGTTTGCTGATATTTAGTGGTGTTGGAAGCAATGGGATAGAACCCAACAACAATACCAGGGTTGACGGCAGTGGTGAAATATTTATCACTGCTTCCATTTCACATGCTCTAATTAACTCTTCATCTGACATAGAGAGCTGGAGGTTGGCTACAGCACAGGCCTCAGAGAAAGATGGAGGGTGTTTTCATAGGTTTATAAAGAAGGTTTGTCAATATTATGTTGGTTAAGTCAATGTTTTGAGAGGATGTATTGATTCAGTATGATTCAGCTGTTTAGCTGATCTACCATTGTAAACATTGTCTGCACTAAGGCTACAAAACTTCAGTTTTCTGAATCAAAAACTATTTGTAATTGTTAAAGACTGATGAGTTAACTGACCGAAAGCCTTATCTAACAAACTGACAGACATCAGAAAGAAGAGAGAGAGAGCCCTGGGGAGCACATAAACACATTTTGGTTACACCTTACAGTAATATAATAAACTGTTTACTTATCCATTGTAAACATGAATAAGTCCAAAAGGTGACACTGATCTCTATTTCAATCCCCCTCCCCCCATACAATTTAATTAACAGACCCATGGTCAAATAAAGATTGTCTACTTGCATGGATGTCATTTTATGAAGACTACAGGAAAACAACAATGCTCAAAAATACATTATTATGAGTTTAGCAGCAGGGCACATAAATTCAGCATGTTTGGATTAATTTCTGTTGGGGGAGCTCTTCTTCACCATTATTCTCTCCATCCACCCCCTCCTGCACCTGCAGCGTCTTTCTCTCTGTCTGTCTGTCTGTCTCTCTCTCAGACACTGACTGATTCTGCTTCCTGTGTTGGTGAGGCTTTACAGTGGAGTGAGTGGGAGAGCGAGAGCGAGGCAGGGCGGAGAATTTAGAGGATCAAGCTCACTGGCAGCCGCCGTAGCTCAATATGGAGTAACCGCGTCGGATCGACAACGACTGGAGTAGCGTACAAAGAACCCCGCTTTGGATCGACATTACATTAGCAAGGAATAAGGGAACACTTTCCATGATGAGATACGGCATTGCATATAGACAATTGACTTGAAAGGAATAAAATAGACGTTACAATTTCTATTTATTATTGAAAAATGGCGAACGAGTCTCCAGCTAAAAGTCTAGTGGACATAGACCTTGCCTCTTTGCGGGTGAGTGCAATCCATGTTATGAGGATTTGCATTGTTTGCTGTCCAATTCCTCTTATTGTAATTTTATTGACGCCACCATGGGATAAACCCTGGTAAAATGTGTCACAAATAGTATGTGTTGTTCTTGGTATGGATACCGTTAGATGGCTGAGTTCCTATCATTCTTTTGTTTGAAATGCTCTGGCATGTGAGGTAATTCGGTCGCAACCAGCTGATTTAACGGGTTATAACGTAGCCCATGATACTAAACCACCCCTCTCTCACAAACTGTTATTTGGTAAATGTTAACCATTTGATCATTTCGTTTTATAGGACCCAGCTGGTATTTTCGAACTGGTGGAAGTGGTTGGCAATGGCACCTATGGACAAGTATACAAGGTTTGTTTGGATTTTCATATACCATATAGGCTATATACTCGAAATAGGCGGAAACTAGCTCAAACATGTATTTTTCTCCCTGCTCAAGAGAAGCGGCAATTATAGACGGTTGGACCAGTGCGGTCTGGACTGGATTAGGAATGTGCTGAGATGTAAAGGCCAACCTATATAACTGTGCCCTTAATTTTCTTTACGCTTTTCTCGTGTGTTTTATTGTATTAGGATTACCAACTGTTAGTTTATTTATCCCTCAACAACATGTAAGCCAAACCAGCCCCTCATTTCCCTGGCAATGCTTAGGCTATCATAGGCGCCTTACAGACTTCTCCCCGTGCGCTACTGGGTGTGCACGGTTGCGCATTCTAGTTAGGCCTACTGTATATTCAGGTCGGATGCAGTGATAGACAAGTTGACATGCCACTGTAATAACAGTCGACCAGCTCGGCATGGGATTCGATGTGGAGGAGATTGCGCCTAAAGTATCCAGCTACAGCCACCCGTTCCACATCTCACCGAAGAGTGGATAGAGCAGTCTACCTACATCACATCCTGTTGTTTTGAAGCTGCTGTTACCTGGTAGAAAGGGAAAATATGTCCAGACTTGTTCAGAATAGACGACTTGCATCACGCTGTTGTCGCCTGATTTATTGGTCACATGGATTCCAATGGAAAACTATTAGACCTGGGTCAAATATATTGGTTGACAACTTTCAAATGGCCAATTTGATCATGATTTAGCTTGCCTGGTAGCCTATAATGGGATAGTCCCAAAAGTGCAAACTCAAAGCCAAAGAAATTGCACTATATAGATTATGTAATTAATTACATATGTCAAATAGCCTCCTGTAGCTCAGTTGGTAGAGCATGGCGCTTGCAACGCCAGGGTTGTGGGTTCGATTCCCACGGGGGGCCAGTATGAAAAATGTATTCACTCACTAACTGTAAGTCGCTCTGGATAAGAGCGTCTGCTAAATGACTAAAATGTAAAATACATAAACTTATTTGACATATACAATTATCTGTAAAATTGAGCCCTCTGTGGGTGGAAACACTCCAACAAACACATGGATTCACAGTGTACACTACTACACCCTACTGCAGGGTTCTTCAATTCCGGTCCTGGAGGGCCGAAACACCTCTGTTTTTCATCCTCTCCTTCTAATCAGGGGCTAATTCAGACCTGGGACACCAGGTGAGTGCAATTAACTACCAGGTAGAAATAAAAAACAAGTGTTTCGGCCCTCCAGGACCGGAATTGAAGAACCCTGCCCTACTGTATACAATGACTGGGCTGACCAGGACTGGATCAGTGTAGATCACACAGGCCTAGGGTGGAACTGAGTCAGTCAATATCCCCTGGTCGGGTTTGTTGTTCACATACAGTGATCAAAGCTGACCTCCATCTACTCTACATAGCTGTTCAGCAGCAGGGTATGATAGAAACATGTAATAATCAGAGGACATGTCAGAGGTTGAGAGTGAAGATACACAGTGGCATGTTTTCATGGATGCCAAGGGAAGCCAGGTGTCCCCAAAAAATACCTCTCTGTGTTTAATACATTTCCTTCATTTAAATTTTTACATTTAAGTCATTTAGCAGACGCTCTTATCCAGAGCGACTTACAGTTAGTGAATACATATTTTTTTATACTGGCCCCCCGTGGGAATCGAACCCACAACCCTGGCGTTGCAAACGCCATGCTCTATCAACTCTGTCCCTGCCGGCCATTCCCTCCCCTACCCTGGACGACGCTGGGCCAATTGTGCGCCGGCCATGAGTCTCCCGGTCGCGGCCTTCAATAGCAAGAGGCTGAATGTATCTCACCGGAGAAAGCATCGGAGGGAACGTAACAGCGCCCCTCTGTCTCTGTATGTGTAGCGTATCTATCTGATGCTGTCTGGTCAGAAAGAGTATGACATTGTTGCCGCCTGTAGCATTTGAATGCAAGGGAAGCCAGCAAGCATTTGGCATCCCTTGATAAAAATAAAATAATAGCCAATTAGCGTTGAGCTAAACTGAGTGAGCTCCGCTGTGAATGGTCCTGGCGCACCCTAAAAAATGTAAAGGGAAACCAGTTTGGGTTTGGCTTCAGACCAATCACAAGCCAAATGTCATTATTGACAGAAATAAAAACTTGAATTGTTGCATCTCGTTGTGTTGTTGTCTTCTGGTGGCTATCGGCCTTTTCCTAAATTAGCCATGGATGGAGATAGGGATTTGGACCTGTGGTTTTACTTAATTCTCCGTACTGGCCAATGATTATAATGGCGACTCTGATCAACCGTAAATTCATACATTGTGCCCCTGGCCTGAGAGGATGGAAGTTCAACATGTAGCTAGATATAGGATGCTAATGTTAGCTAGCTGGCCTGGCACATCTTTGCCCATGAAAGGAAGTTAGGCTAGTGAGCAAGTATTTTAGCTAGGTAGCCTAGGACAACAAAAACGAGTACTGTACGACCGAGTCATAGACCATTTAGGCAACATGAAAGAGGAGGATGGCATTGGATTTTTTCTCTACAAGTAGAGTGAGTCAACATGTTTTTTTCTACTTACACACACAGAGAAATCAGTACCATGGACAGCCACATCATATTTAGCTTACGTTGATTGGACTAAATCGTTTTTGGTATCTTTTAGTTATCATTATATTAGACTAAGCATAGGTGATTAGATGTTGAAGTTGAAATGGTGCAGGAATAGTGGAGGCAGCTCCTGTTTTCTTTGCGACTTGCGGTAACTCGCAGTGGTTCTAGGGCATGTAACTGTTTGTTACATGCAATATGTTTTGTGGACTTCACCGGACAGATGTTGCTCTCCAGTTTTGTGATGAAACAAATGTGGTTGAATTTATTCTGGCACTGTCTACTTATTGTCTCGGCCTTAGGCCTATATATCACGGTGTCCAGGCATATGAAATAACAGCTAATAGAGCAAACAACGCAATTATCACAACACAGGTTGAAATATTTTTCAGGATTGGCTTCCCCGGTGATTTTACCCACACACCGCTACTGAAGATACAGGCCCTTCCTTCCTCCAGGAATCCACAGAATGTCAACATCAAGATGCAACCAAGAGTTTTCTGTTGTGTGTCATTATCTTCATTCTGTCTAAAACCATCCACTCTGCATTTGGGTGTGTGCTGACAGGATGTCTTCCTTTTAGGGACTGTAGCAGATATTCTCTGTACATAAATCTAAAAACATACATTCTGTAGCAGCCATTTTCTCTTCAGAGCAGATGGCATCCTTGACTGAATCATCTTGGTTATATATGAAATAATTTCACCATGAGTAGCTAGCTACAATGTCTTCTTAGCTCTGGGGCTGGCACATAAACAATTAGCATTTGAGGATGCATAGGCTATACATGTTCTTCACTATATATAAATAACCGGGCGTAAAGAAATGTTACATCAAATTATATTGTTTAGGGACTGCCAACGTCGTGAAGGCCCCTAAGGCTGCCCCTAAGGCTGCCGGTGGATAAAGCCTACTCAGTCATTAAAATAGAGAGTTTCCTGTGTGTGTGTGTGTGTGTGTTTAACTACTGTGTAATGCATACTTGGAAGACTGCTGAGACACCTCTTGGTGAGCTAGAAGAGACCACAGATTGAATGAAGTGTTCTGAGTTTCCCTGGTATTGGGGGGTGTGTGTCTATGCTTTGGGGGTTGTAGCCCAGGGCGGGCATGGCTGGCAGTAGTGAGAACATGTAATTAATGGGGAGCCAGGCCGTTTAGAAAATCTGTAACACAAATTGGCCTTGACATTTTGAGTTTAACTTCCTTAGGTTTTAGTGAATCATCTCACGTGCTGCAAGTTTGGCAGGACTGAACCAAGCTTTTCTTCCATATCCCACATTCATTTAGTGCCTCTGTCTCTGTGTGTGTGTTTGGGGTTTGCATATGTTCTGATCCACAGCTGTGTGTGTGTGTGTGTGTGTGTGTGTTAGGATCTGCATGTGTATATTCGATCTACAGCCCTTTTTGATTGGCCATCATATTCAGACGTGCTAATGGCAGCTGTGTGCCTTTGTAGCTGTGTGGACAGCAGCTGTTGCGATGGAGAGAGAGAGAATTCTCTCAGATTACACAGACCCACAAAGAATTTGAAAACAAATCCAATTTTGATAAACTCCCATATCTATTAGGTGAAATACCACAGTGTGCCATCACAGCAGCAATATTTGTGACCTGTTGCCACAAGAAAAGGGCAACCAGTGAAGCACAAACACCATTGTAAATAAAAACTACACTTAGTATACAAAACATTAAGAACATGACATAGACTGACCAGGTGAGTCCAGGTGAAAGCTATGATCCCTTATTGATGTCACTTGTTAAATTCACTTCAATCAGTGTAGATGAAGGGGAGGAAACAGGTTAAAGAATGATTTTTAAGCCTTGAGACAATTGAGACATGGATTGTGTATGTGTGCCATTCAGAGGGTGAATGGGCAGGACAAAAGATTTAAGTGCCTTTGAACGTGGTATGGTAGTAGGTGCCAGGCGCACTGGTTTGTGTCAAGAACCCTTTGAATTGAATTGAGCGAGGGAGAAAGAGCGAGAGAAAGGAGAGGGAGAGAGTAGGCCTATCCCATAATCAAAATTGTTTTTGTTTAGAGGGTAAGACCCAGAGGGGTTGTAATGGGACATTCTGCATGCATGTCTCACACTCTCTAGTCCTAAAAACATCCTACCCACACTGTCAGTCAGCGAGTAAGTCTAACATTTCTCCCATGGTGGTAAATGATTTAACCCAATTATAACCCCTCATAATAACTGTCTAGTCCATTCTACAACTGTAATGCGTTGGCATCATTTGAATGTTTTCCGATATAATCCATTATTGGTCAACGGTTCAGTTCATTGTAGTTAGTCTGACATGGTTATTTTCAAGGAACTTGATATTGTTTGCTTGGTCAAAAGCTTTGCTGTAGAGAGCTGGTGGATGTTAGTCAGACGTGAGGAAGTAGCAAAATGGCGGAAGTCATCATGTAATGATGAGAAGTTGGTGGCTTGAGCGGTGTACCCTGTATACCGGGGTATTTGGAAATAGCCACGGGGTGGTTTTTCAATACCGTCAATACTATTCAGAAAATGGATTAATTTTCATCAGATGACAACAGAAGTGTAACGCTATTTGACTGCCAGCCAATCAAGTAAATGAGCTTAAAATGAAAAAGCAAGGTCTTTTTTTGCTAAAACGATGCATGGGCATCATATTTCTAATGTTTAGGCCTGTAATATAAAGAATGTAGCCAGCTACATTTCCTAATGTTTTGCTTAAAGTTAATCTTGCATGTTACTGAAGAAAGATATTCTGGCTACACCGAGAGGAGAAAAGTAGCTACACATCAGTCAGTTTGCTGCCTGGTGATAGAATGCCGTTTGTTTAGAAGTGCAACTGAAGCACAAAATGTGTCTGATGCTGAGCAGAAATTACAATAAGAAGCATTTTAGATCTGCGTTTACAAAACGCAGCAAGATATTTCTTATGTATTATATTTTTTTCCTGCATGAAAAACACTGAATTCTGCGTTAACACAACCCTTAAGTTTAACTTGCTATCTAAGTAAGTGGCTAAATTAACAAGGTGACTGGGCATCATATTGTGTAGGCTTTCTGCCGTGTTTGAGAAGTCAAAGCCCTTTGGATTAGTTATTTGTACAGCTGCCACTGCTATCTTGATTTCCTTGAGTTTTTTCTCATCTCTGTTCTCGGCCGTCTGCTCCTCCCTCCTCTTCTCCGAGCAGAGCATGTCCAAACTCACCAAAAATGACATTCGGTTAGCTCCTACCTATAAATGTGTAACTTTATGAGCTGGATTGCCTGTCTTTGCAATTAGTTTATTTTCGTTTGCGCTTATTAGCATATTTAGCTAGCAGCCTCCATGGAAATGTGCTATTACTTGTGCTAATTTTGTTAGCATTCTGGTAATAGATGCCCAATGGTATTTTTTGCGTTTTTTTGGCGCCCCCTTGTGTACCAAGCTAGTAATCCAGTAAATCCCGGGGTGACAGAAGGACGGTATGACGATATGAAAATCTGGATACCACAACCCTACAAGGTAGTTCCCCCACACTGTTTGATACAATGTCAATCCAAAGTTCCATTTTGGACACAGAGAAAGACGTCGAATGAGTCTGATTTGGGTGTAGATTACTGGATGCATCGTCAGAGAGATTCGTGAGTTTGTGATGCACATACAGTACCAGTCAAAAGTTTTAGAACACCTACTCATTCAAGGGTTTTTCTTTATTTTGACTATTTTCTACATTGTAGAGTAATAGTGAAGTCATCAAAACATACAGTCGTGGTCAAAAGTTTTGAGAATTACACAAGTATTGGTCTTCACAAAGTTCGCTGCTTCAGTGTTATGAGATATTTTTGTCAGATGTTACTATGGTATACTGAAGTATAATTACAAGCATTCCATAAGTGTCAAAGGCTTTTATTGACAATTACATTAAGTTTATGCAAAGAGTCAATATTTGCAGTGTTGACCCTTCTTTTTCAAGACCTTTGCAATCCACCCTGGCATGCTTTCAATTAACTTCTGGGCCACATCCTGACTGATGGCAGCCCATTCTTACATAATCAATGCTTGGAGTTTGTCAGAATTGGTGGGTTTTTGTTTGTCCACCCGCCTCTTGAGGATCGACCACAAATTCTCAATGGGATAAAGGTCTGGGGAGTTTCCTGGCCATGGACCCAAAAGGTCAATGTTTTGTTCCCCGAGCCACTTAGTTACCACTTTTGGCTTATGGCAAGGTGCTCCATCATGCTGGAAAAGGCATTGGTCGTCACCAAACTGTTCTTGGATGGTTGGGAGAAGTTGCTCTCGGAAGATGTGTTGGTACCATTCTTTATTCATGGCTGTGTTCTTAGGCAAAATTGTGAGTGAGCCCACTCCCTTGGCTGAGAAGCAACCCCACACCTGAATGGTCTCAGGATGCTTTACTGTTGGCATGACACAGGACTGATGGTAGTGCTCACCTTGTCTTCTCCGGACAAGGTGTTTTCCGGATGCCCCAAACAATCGGAAAGGGGATTCATCAGAGAAAATGACTTTACCCCAGTCCTCAGCAGTCCAATCCCTGTACCTTTTGCAGAATATCAGTCTGTCCCTGATGTTTTTCCTGGAGAGAAGTGGCTTTTTTGCTGCCCTTCTTGACACCAGGCCATCCTCCAAAAGTCTTTGCCTCACTGTGCGTTCAGATGCACTCACACCTGCCTGCTGCCATTCCTAAGCAAGCTCTGCACTGGTGGTGCCCCGATCCCGCAGCTGAATCAACTTTAGGAGACGGTCCTGGCGCTTGCTGGACTTTCTTGGGCGCCCTGACGCCTTCTTCACAACAATTGAACCTCTCTCCTTGATGTTCTTGATGATCCGATAAATGGTTGATTTAGGTGCAATCTTACTAGCAGCAATATCCTTGCCTGTGAAGCCCTTTTTCTGCAAAGCAATGATAACAGTACGTGTTTCCTTGCAGGTAACCATGGTTAACAGAGGAAGAACAATGATTTCAAGCACCACCCTCCTTTTAAAGCTTCCAGTCTGTTATTCTAACTCAATCAGCATGACAGAGTGATCTCCAGCCTTGTCCTCGTCAACACTCTCACCTGTGTTAACGAGAGAATCACTGACATGATGGCAGCTGGTCCTTTTGTGGCAGGGCTGAAATGCAGTGGAAATGTTTTTTGGGGATTAAGTTCATTTTCATGGCGAAGAGGGACTTTGCAATTAATTGCAATTCATCTGATCACTCTTCATGACATTCTGGAGTATATGCAAATTGCCATCATCAAAACTGAGGCAGCAGACTTTGTGAAAATTAGTATTTGTGTCATTCTCAAAACTTTTGACCACGACTGTAATATAGTAACCAAAAAAGCCACCCTTTGCCTTGATGACAGCTTTGCACACGCTTGGCATTCTCTCAACCAGCTTCATGAGGTAGTCACCTGGAATGCATTTCAATTAACAGGTGTGCCTTCTTAAAAGTTAATTTGTGGAATTTCTTTCCTTCTTAATGCGTTTGAGCCAATCAGTTGTGTTATGACAAGGTAGGGGTGGTATACAGAAGATAGCCCTATTTGGTAAAAGACCAAGTCCATATTATGGCAAGAACAGCTCAAATAAGCAAAGAGAAACGACAGTCCATCATTATTGTAAGACATGAAGGTCAGTCAATACTGAAAAGGTCAGTGCAGTCGCAAAAACCATCAAGCGCTATGATGAAACTGGCTCTCATGAGGACCGCCACAGGAATGGAAGACCCAGAGTTACCTCTGATGCAGAGGATAAGTTAATTAGAGTTACCAGGCTCAGAAATTGCAGCCCAAATAAATGCTTCAGAGTTCAAGTAACAGACACATCTCAACATCAAATGTTCAGAGGAGACTGTGTTTGAATCAGACCTTCATGGTCGAAATGCTGCAAATAAACCACTACTAAAGACACCAATAAGAAGAAGAGACTTGCTTGGGCAAAGAAACACGAGTAATGGATATTAGACCGGTGGAATTTTGTCCTTTGGTCTGGAGTCCAAATTGGAGATTTTTGGTTCCAATCGCCGTGTCTTTGTGAGTCGCGTGTGGGTGAATGGATGATCTCCGCATGTGTATTTCCCACCGTGAAGCATGGAGGTGTATTGGTGTGGGGGTGCTTTGCTGGTGACACTGTCTGTGATGTATTTAGAATTCAAGGCACACTTAACCAACATGGCTACCACAGCATTCTGCAGTGATACGCCATCCCATATGTTTTGGGCTTAGTGGGACTATCATTTGTTTTTCAACAGGACAATGACCCAACACACCTCCAGGCTGTGTAAGGCCTATTTTACCAAGAAGGAGAGTGATGGAGTGCTGCATCAGATGACCTGGCCTCTACAATCCCCCGACCTCAACCGAATTGAGATGGTTTGGGATGAGTTGGACGGCAGAGTGAAGGAAAAGCAGCCAACAAGTGCTCAGCATATGCGGGAACTCCTTCAAGACTGTTGGAAAAGCATTCCAGGTGAAGCTGGTTGAGAGAATGCCAAGAGTGTGCAAAGCTGTCAAGGCAAAGTGTTGCTATTTGAAGAACCTCAAATTTAAAATATATTTTGATTTGTTGACACTTTTGGTTACTACCTGATTTTCAATATGTGTTATTTCATAGTTTTGACATCTTCACTATTATTCTACAATGTAGAAAATAGTAAAAATAAAGAAAAACCCTTGAATGAGTAGGTGTTCTAAAACTTTTGACCGGTAGTGTACATATGTGCCTCACCCACACCTATGCATAACCCATTCCTTTATGGCTGCATCTCAAGATCAGCTCCCGTAGCTATCATTAAGTTTACAAGGGAAAAGTCCAGTGTACATTTTCGGATCATGGTGGAAGGAAGGTTCTGTGTCAGTCTATCTTTTCCATTCATTTGAAGCACCTAGGTGGGGTTGGCTGAGCTTGCTTATTGAACTGTGGCTTCTTCTTCTCCTCCTTCTCTCTCCGGGACCGAGGGCTTTTATCAGGCGGATGTTTGGGTTGGGCATTAATACCGTACATCAGAGTAAATACTGGAAAAGACAGAGAGACAGTGTTGCAGCACTTTACAGATGGGCCAGGGGGATGTTGGCTTGACTCTGCAGGATCTGGCTGCTTTAGAGATCTCCCCCTGCCCTGACCCTCCACCACCTCCTCCTCCACTGCCCTAGGTCTACAAGAGGAGGAAGATGAGGGAGCGAGTGAGGAATAGGGTTATGATCCATGGTGGGAGGTGTGATGCGATGCAGTGTCCGTGTAGTTTGTAGTGGGCGCCTGCACTCACTTACAGCAACTTAAAGGTACTAGAAGTCTGGCTAGAAGTAAGGCCTGATTCTCACCTTTCACCTGACTTTCATTTCCACCCTCTGCTGATTCAAACCATCATCCCTGGTGGTGTCTTTAAAAAAAACCGGAGAGAAAGCGTAAATTAAACACTGGATTGCTCCTTCTCACAGTAATGTCGTGCACACCAGTCCATGTCGTTAGCTAATTTACACACTGTTTGTGGTTAACACCTAGTTTCCCATCATTACCTGCTCCAGGTGTAGATCCTTCATGAACATACAGACATTCTACCCAGATGAAGTCACTGCTACTGAGTACTGAAACGCTGGCTCGACTCACCCTAAACAAGAGTTTAATAGAGAGACTGCAGTTCTCCTTTCCTTCCCAGAGCCCGGCCACCCAAGCACAGAGGCTCGGCCTACTGCTTAGCCCCCTGGCAGCCTGCTGTGAAAGGTGGAAAAAGCTGCAAAACACACAGCGGTCCACCTCTCTCCTCTCCCTCCGCTCTGGCAGTAGTGGACGAGCCCTCACTGTGGAATGCAAGGCCTGGGCTGTGTCCATGAGAATGAAGAGGAGGGGGGGGGGTGAAAGAGAGAGATAGAGGGAGAGACCTGGCTTTTGGCCCCAGATTGACTTGACCCCCCTCTGACTGCCCTCAGGTCAGCTGGCTGGCTGGCCCATTATCCAGCCATGCATAGCCATGTCTAATGAGCAGCTTATGGCCATGATGTGACTGGGAGGCAACTTTACCCCCTCATTTAGATCTTGTCCTCTTACCCCCTCCCCCTTTTTAACTTGTCCCCCTGATTTATTTAGCTAGCTTTGGTCCTTCCATCTACCCAGCTAGACCTCCTGGCTTCCTAGCTTGTGCCCCCCCCTCCGTGCACCATGCCCACCCACTCCCCCATATGATAGGAAAATGAAGACGCAGTGAAGGGAGTTGAGACCTGATCAATAAGGGCCAAGCGTTGTTCTTCGCTTGCGTGCCTCCAACAAAATACAATTATCACAAGCACCAGCTGCTTGTTTGTCCTGATCGCCTTCAAACTCATTAATTTCCAAACCATAAGCATCTTTATGTCCCCTGTGAGGAGACAGATTGTTATACAATGCACTCAGTATGTGTTCATAGAGCGGTCTGATGACTAATAAATTCATACAGTGGGGTAAATAGACGGCCATTCTAGCTCCCAGAGACAGTGACAGCACTGATCTTTTTGAGTGTGTTTTTGTGAAAACACTATTTCCTCTATGTCGGTTTGACAGCTAACTGGATAGTTTCTTCACAGATTCAACTTTGAAGTCCACAATGCTATTGTGCAAGGCTCGCATTGTTTCATTGGGTCTGAAGAAGCCATTACAGTATTATGTCTATGTAGTGTGTAGAGAACAAGTGTGCTTTGCTGGCTTTTAGGTCTTTCAAAATGAGTCTGCAGCTCTATCCCTAGAGAGGGTTAGCTAGACATGCAGGAGTCTTTTCTGAGTTACACTATCTAAACCAGGAAGGCGACCAGTAGATGGCTAGGAGTCATAGGTCTACACAGGAACGCACACATGTCCAATGGCACACATGTCATGCGTGTTCGATGTGTCCTGATAGGTTTCCCGTGTGACACACCACTCATGTTTGTGTGGGGTGGTAGGCTTTAGCTTAGTCAGATGTTGCTCTCCTCCCCCCCTCTCTTTCTTCCTCGCTCTCGCTCTCTCTCGCTTGCCTGGTTGTATTGATTCTCAACAGAGTGGTCTGTTAGACACAGAGAGCCTGGTGCTAACTGGCCTTACAGAAAACAGCTCCTTCATTCTATCTATTTCTGACCTCCTCCTGACTGATAAAGCCTAGAGAAGGCCTGTCTGTCCCATATCAAAATGGCCGCCGTGGCCGGCCAGCTGCCATCAGATCCGTGTGTACCGGACAGACAGAAGGGCAACTGAGCGGGTGGGCGGGCTCTGGAGAAACCCCACAGTGCTACACTCTGCCTGAGGGGGGTTCTGACACAACGAGATGGTATGACTGTCTTATGTATTCTGTCCATTAGTGTAGTCAATCAAGCAAGGTCCGATGAATGGTGGTACTAGCAGTTTAGGATGAGAGACATTGTCCTGTGGCTTCTGGCTGCTAGGCATTCACCAGCTCTTAGGTATATATCTTCATGTTCTGTGTCTTGAAAGGTCTAACTCTGTGTGTTTGTTCTTAATGACAGTTGTGGCTTGTCTGAGCCTTTAGGGTTTAGCATGGGGGGGTTAGAGGCTGAGGCAGTCTGTCTGGTCTGTGTGGGCACAAGGCTTTAGGGAGAGATTGGGGAATGTAGCAAAAAAAAGAAGAGGAAAAACAACAGGTTGGAACCGTTATACCTCTCAGTAGTGAGACTCTGTTGGTGTGTCAGGGGTATCAGGGCTATCAGGGATATCAAACATACGGCCTGCAGGCCAGTGGTTTGAGTAAAAATAATAATAACTCAATATACTTTAAAATGACTAAAACCAAATTCGAACTGTGTAGAAATGATAATGGACCTACAGTCATACAGTTTGACTGTCCAGCTCGCTAATAATCACCTAAATGAAATCTAGACAGTCAGGGAACATCGAAAAAATGACTATCTTTCAGTGTGGCCCTCCGGCCCTCGTTGAAGACCGGATGCGGCCCCCGAAGCAAAATGAGTTTGTCACCCCTGCTGTAATGTTGTACCTCACTCTTCTTTGTTTGAATGGCTTTTTGTATTTACATGGAGGAGAATCATGTGATGGATTGCATAAAAGTTGTATCTCCTCCAAACACATTTCAAACCAGGGCCCGATTGTCTTCCATTTTGGTTTAACTTTAAATATATCTATCAGTGTGTATCAGTGTGTTTATTTATACAAAGTTTAATTTGTTTTATTTTGTAGTTGTCCTTCACATAAACTCCCCACTCTTCCCACACACACTCACTTTAACACACTTCCATGCATTCTCCATCTGTCCCTGATTCTTATAATGGCTGTTTTTCTTAATTGGGGACCACCTCTTTCCTTTCAGCCCCTTCCGCTCCACAGTCAGGGCCAGGCAGCTGGTTAGACTGACTGGCTGGTTGAACTGGCTGACTGAATGAGTGTGGGCCTCATTTAAGGTTGTTTTCATCTGATTCACAACACTGGAGTGCTGCCCAAGTCACCTGACTAGAACACAGGTCACCTGACTAGAACACAGGCCTTTGATTGGAGCAGAGCACCAGAGCACTTCCTCCTGTAGCTGGGCAGACTCTCTAACCCCCCGAGAGAATGTGCACTTCAAACGCACATATGCGCCCAAAGATACGTCCTCATAGTCTATCTAACACATATACATACTTCCACACACTGATGGAGATTCAGAGTTGAACACTGACACTCTCGCATGCACTTACTGTACACACACAAACAGGCTTGTTTTGCACTTTCTCTCCCCCAACCGGAAGTTGCACCTGTATCACATTTAAAATTATTTCAATACACTGTGTAGCACACACACATATATACAGTGGGGAAAAAAAGTATTTAGTCAGCCACCAATTGTGCAAGTTCTCCCACTTAAAAATATTTCAGAGGCCTGTAATTTTCATCATAGGTACACGTCAACTATGACAGACAAATTGAGAGAAAAAAATCCAGAAAATCACATTGTAGGATTTTAATGAATTTATTTGCAAATTATGGTGGAAAATAAGTATTTGGTCAACTACAAACAAGCAAGATTTCTGGCTCTCACAGACCTGTAACTTCTTCTTTAAGAGGCTCCTCTGTCCTCCACTCGTTACCTGTATTAATGGCACCTGTTTGAACTTGTTATCAGTATAAAAGACACCTGTTCACAACCTCAAACAGTCACACTCCAAACTCCACTATGGCCAAGACCAAAGAGCTGTCAAAGGACACCAGAAACAAAATTGTAGACCTGCACCAGGCTGGGAAGACTGAATCTGCAATAGGTAAGCAGCTTGGTTTGAAGAAATCAACTGTGGGAGCAATTATTAGGAAATGGAAGACATACAAGACCACTGATAATCTACCTCGATCTGGGGCTCCACGCAAGATCTCACCCCGTGGGGTCAAAATGATCACAAGAACGGTGAGCAAAAATCCCAGAACCACACAGGGGGACCTAGTGAATGATCTGCAGAGAGCTGGGACCAAAGTAACAAAGCCTACCATCAGTAACACACTACACCGCCAGGGACTCAAATCTTGCAGTGCAAGACGTGTCCCCCTGCTTAAGCCAGGCCCGTCTGAAGTTTGCTAGAGTGCATTTGGATGATCCAGAAGAGGATTGGGAGAATGTCATATGGTCAGATGAAACCAAAATAGAACTTTTTGATAAAAAATCTACTCGTCGTGTTTGGAGGACAAAGAATGCTGAGTTGCATCCAAAGAACGCCATACCTACTGTGAAGCATGGGGGTGGAAACATCATGCTTTGGGGCTGTTTTTTCTGCAAAGGGACCAGGACGACTGATCCGTGTAAAGGAAAGAATGAATGGGGCCATGTAGCGTGAGATTATGAGTGAAAACCTCCTTCCATCAGCAAGGGCATTGAAGATGAAACGTGGCTGGGTCTTTCAGCATGACAATTATCCCAAACACACCGCCCGGGCAACGAAGGAGTGGCTTCTTAAGAAGCATTTCAAGGTCCTGGAGTGGCCTAGCCAGTCTCCAGATCTCAACCCCATAGAAAATCTTTGGAGGGAGTTGAAAGTCCGTGTTGCCCAGCGACAGCCCCAAAACATCACTGCTCTAGAGGAGATCTGCATGGAGGAATGGGCCAAAATACCAGCAACAGTGTGTGAAAACCTTGTGAAGACTTACAGAAAACGTTTGACCTGTGGCATTGCCAAAAAGGGTATATAACAAAGTATTGAGAAACTTTTGTTATTGACCAAATACTTATTTTCCACCATAATTTGCAAATAAATTCATAAAAAAATCCTACAATGTGATTTTCTGGAAAAAAAAATCTCATTTTGTCTGTCATAGTTGACGTGTACCTATGATGAAAATTACAGGCCTCTCTCATCTTTTTAAGTGGGAGAACTTGCACAATTGGTGGCTGACTAAATACTTTTTTCCCCCACTGTATATATATATATATATATATATATATATAGACAACCAACACACACTCACCACCCCGTTTGCTACAGTGGAGGTGAATATTGAAAGCCTTGTCTCATTGTAGATGGTAGTTGTGGATGCAGCCGTGGGCATGTTGACACCAGGCAAGAGAAGGGCAGCCTCTCTCTCTCCTCCTCCTCTCCTCTATCTGTGCCAACTCTTTGCTCTGAGCTGGAAGACTCATTAGCAAGGTGTTCTACATGCCAACACTGCCTTTAACAAGAGGGAAAGAACTGATGCAATCCTCTCCCTCCAGCCAGCTTATAGACAGCACTGGGACTCCCTTCACAAGGGTACTGCTGAGGTATTGAACTGACTTCACAAAGACTCTCCTCTCTCTCTCTCCACAAAAGCCTTGCATTTCCGACTAAGTTGGTCTCAGTTGCACAGGTGGTGGGGGTGTATTCATTGAGGGGAAGTGGGTGGTAGGTTAGGGGGGCGCTGTATAGTTGTCATGGCAATGAATTGGCGTGGTTTCGTCTCAGGGTTATGGACAGTATGGTACTGCATTTAAACTCTTGTTCCCTGTTGTGCTGCACTGTTGTCTCCAAGGTGTGTGGTTGTGTGCGTGTGTGTGTGTGTGCGTAAAGGGTCACCTGTTTCCAGTTCCACACAGCGATTCTCAGTGTAGTGAAAGTCAGGCTTTAACTGACTTGGTGACCTGTAACTACCTCTCCACCCCCCCTCACCAAAAACAAAAGCACACCCCTCACCACATGGCCTACAGGGCAGGCTGTAGGACAAGTCAAGACAAAGAGGTATGGAGGGCTAGCACCTGCTCACCTCATCTCTCTCTCTGCAGGTAAGCCCATCTGATGCCTGTCATGCTCAGCCCCTATCAGTTTCATGTGGAGCAGGGCCATACCCTGAGGACACAGGGAGGTAGAGGAGTTTAGGCAGGTCTTTAATTGGACCAGGACCAGCTGGCAGAGGACGGGAGGGGAGGAGAGAGCTCTGGGTGGTGTAATAGAGAGAAGATGGACCAGGGTATTTTTGGATAGAGGTGTGTTACTGGTGGGGAATCCCTAGCTCTACTGTATGAATGGCCATGCCCATGAAGGTGCCCCAAGACTTCTGTCCTGCTGGCTGTTAGTTTTCACCCATCTCTCTGGCTCTCTCTGATCCCATCTTTCTCTTGCACTCTTTCTTTCTACATCCCCCATCCCCATTTCTCTCTCTCTTCTCTCATCCCTACATAGTTAGCTGTGCTGTGTGTGTAGATTATGTGCCAGAGTGCAGACTGTGGCAGTAACAGACAGTGGTGGGTTAAGGCTGAGGGTGAGCGCCCTGCCCTAAATAACTTGGCCTACTTCTGCACTGTACTCAGCTCAGAGGCTGAGACTGGTACTGGTGTGTGTGCCTGCGTGCTTGCGTTATGGATGGGCATTTGACTTTTTTAAAAACTGTTTGAGTACTTGCATAATTTTTGTATTATCTATTTTTAGAACACAAGGCCCGCACTGGAAAGAAATGTGTGCATTTACAGTTGAAGTCGGAAGTTTACATACACTTAGGTTGGAGTTATTAAAACTCGTTTTTCAACCACTCCACAAATGTCTTGTTAACAAACTATAGTTTTGGCAAGTCGGTTAGGACATCTACTTTGTGCATGACACAAGTAATTATTCCAACAATTGTTTACAGACAGATTATTTCACTTATAATTCACTGTATCACAATTCCAGTGGGTCAGAAGTTTACATACACTAAGTTGGCTGTGCCTTTAAACAGATTGGAAAATTCCAGAAAATGATGTCATGGCTTTAGAAGCTTCTGATAGGCTAATTGACATCATTTGAGTCAATTGGAGGTGTACCTGTGGATGTATTTCAAGGCCTAACTTCAAACTCAGTGCCTCTTTGCTTGACATCATGGGAAAATCAAAAGAAATCAGCCAAGACCTCAGAAAAAAAATGGTAGACCTCCACAAGTCTGGTTCATCCTTGGGAGCAATTTCCAAACGCCTGAAGGTACCACGTTCATCTGTACAAACAATAGTATGCAAGTATAAACACCATGGGACCATGCAGCCGTCATACTGCTCAGGAAGGAGACGCGTTCTGTCTCCTAGAGATGAACATACTTTGGTGCAAATCAATCCCAGACCAACAGCAAAGGACCTTGTGACGATGCTGGAGGAAAAAGGTACAAAAGTATCTATATCCACAGTAAAACAAGTCCTATATCGACATAACCTGAAAGGCCGCTCAGCAAGAAAGAAGCCACCAAAACCGCCATAAAAAAGCCAGACTACGGTTTGCAACTGCACATGGGGACAAAGATCGTACTTTTTGGAGAAATGTCCTCTGGTCTGATGAAACAAAAATATAACTGTTTGGCCATAATGACCATCGTTATGTTTGGAGGAAAAAGGGGGTTATTGCAAGCCAAAGAGCAGCATCATGCTGTGGGGGTGCTTTGCTGCAGGAGGGACTGGTGCACTTCACAAAATTGATGGCATCATGAGGAAGGACAATTATGTGGATATATTGAAGCAACATCTCAAGACATCAGTCAGGAAGTTGAAGCTTAGTCGCAAATGGGTCTTCCAAATGGACAATGACCCCAAGCATACTTCCAAAGTTGTGGCAAAATGGCTTAAGGACAACAAAGTCAAGGTATTGGAGTGGCCATCACAAAGCCCTGACCTCAATCCTATAGAAAATGTGTGGGCAGAACTGAAAAAGCATGTGCGAGCAAGGAGGCCTACAAACCTGACTCAGTTACACCAGCTCTATCAGGAGGAATGGGCCAAAATTCACCCAACTTATTGTGGGAAGCTTGTGGAAGACTACCCAAAACGTTTGACCCAAGTTAAGGAATTGTGAAAAACTGAGTTTAAATGTATTTGGCTAAGGTGTATGTAAACTTCCGACTTCAACTGTGCCTATATGCCAACAGTGCGCAACAATGCCTAATTTATCATAACCATTACAGATAACAAATCCTAATTGCTAAATTGCCGTGTGTGTGTGTATGTGTGTGTGTAGGTATGTATGTATGTATGTATGTATATATATATATACATATAAACATACATACATACATACATACATACATACATACATACATACATACATACATACATACATACATGTGGTCCTCTGTAGCTCAGCTGGTAGAGCATGGCGCTTGTAACGCCAAGGTAGTGGGTTCGATCCCCGGGACCACCCATACACAAAAATGTATGCACGCACGACTGTAAGTCGCTTTGGATAAAAGCGTCTGCTAAATGGCATATTATTATTATTATTATTATATAGTGAGGGGGAAAAAAGTATTTGATCCCCTGCTGATTTTGTACGTTTGCCCACTGACAAAGAAATGATCAGTCTATAATTTTAATGGTAGGTTTATTTGAACAGTGAGAGACAGAATAACAACAAAAAAAACAGAAAAACGCATGTCAAAAATGTTATAAATTGATTTGCATTTTAATGAGGGAAATAAGTATTTGACCACTCTGCAAAACATTACTTCGTACTTGGTGGCAAAACCCTTGTTGGCAATCACAGAGGTCAGACGTTTCTTGTAGTTGGCCACCAGGTTTGCACACATCTCAGGAGGGATCTTGTCCCACTCCTCTTTGCAGATCTTCTCCAAGTCATTAAGGTTTCGAGGCTGACGTTTGGCAACCCGAACCTTCAGCTCCCTCCACAGATTTTCAATGGGATTAAGGTTTGGAGACTGGCTAGGCCACTCAGGACCTTAATGTGCTTCTTCTTGAGCCACTCCTTTGTTGCCTTGGCCGTGTGTTTTGGGTCATTGTCATGCTGGAATACCCATCCGCGACCCATTTTCAATGCCCTGGCTAAGGGAAGGAGGTTCTCACCCAAGATTTTACGGTACATGGCCCCGTCCATTGTCCCTTTTGATGCGGTGAAGTTGTCCTGTCCCCTTAGCAGAAAAACACCCCCAAAGCATAATGTTTCCACCTCCATGTTTGACGGTGGGGATGGTGTTCTTGGGGTCATAGGCAGCATTCCTCCTCCTCCAAACACAGCGAGTTGATTTTAAGCCAAAAAGCTCGATTTTGGTCTCATCTGACCACAACACTTTCACCCAGTTCTCCTCTGAATAATTCAGATGTTAATTGACAAACTTCAGACGGGCCTGTATATGTGCTTTCTTGAGCAGGGGGACCTTGCGGGCGCTGCAGGATTTCAGTCCTTCATGGCGTAGTGTGTTACCAATTGTTTTCTTGGTGACTATGGTCCCAGCTGCCTTGAGATCATTGACAAGATCCTCCCGTGTAGTTCTGGGCTGATTCCTCACCGTTGTCATGATCATTGCAACTCCACGAGGTGAGATCTTGCATGGAGCCCCAGGCCGAGGGAGATTGACAGTTATTTTGTGTTTCTTCCATTTGCGAATAATCGCACCAACTGTTGTCACCTTCTCACCAAGCTGCTTGGCGATGGTCTTGTAGCCCATTCCAGCCTTGTATAGGTCTACAATCTTGTCCCTGACATCCTTGGAGAGCTCTTTGGTCTTGGCCATGGTGGAGAGTTTGGAATCTGATTGATTGATTGATTGATTGATTGCTTCTGTGGACAGGTGTCTTTTATACAGGTAATAAACTGAGATTAGGAGCACTCCCTTTAAGAGTGTGCTCCTAATCTCAGCTCATTACCTGTATAAAAGACACCTGGGAGCCAGAAATCTTTCTGATTGAGAGGGGGTCAAATACTTATTTCCCTCATTAAAATGCAAATCAATTTATAACATTTTTGCCATGCGTTTTTATGTTTTTTGTTGTTGTTATTCTGTCTCTCACTGTTCAAATAAACCTACCATTAAAATTATAGACTGATCATTTCTTTGTCAGTGGGCAAACGTACAAAATCAGCAGGGGATCAAATACTTTTTTCCCTCACGGTATGTGTGTTTGTGTGTGTATATATATATATATATATATATATATATATATATATATATATATATATATATACACACACACACACACTACCGTTCAAAAGTTTGGGGTCACTTAGAAATGTCCTTGTTTTCAAATGAAAAGCAATTCATTTGTCCATTTAAAATAACATCAAATTGATCAGAAATACAGTGTAGACATTGTTAATCAGCAACCATCAGTCCTGTGTTCCAATGGCACGTTGTGTTTGCTAATCCAAGTTTATCATTTTAAAAGGCTAATTGATCATTAGAAAACCCTTTTGCAATTATGTTAGTACAGCTGAAATCTGTTGTGCTGATTTAAAGAAGCAATAAAACTGGCCTTCTTGAGACTAGTTGAGTATCTGGAGCATCAGCAATTGTGGGTTCAATTATAGGCTCAAAATGACTAGTCAAAAGTTTGGACACACCTATTCATTCCAGGGTTTTTCTGGATTTTTACTATTTTCTACATTGTAGAATAATAGTGAAGATATCAAAACTATGAAATAACACATATGGAATTATGTAGTAACCAGAAAAGTGTTAAACAAATCAAAATATATTTTAAATTTGAGATTCTTTAAATAGCCACCCTTTTCCTTGATGACAGCTTTGCACCCTCTTGGCATTCTCTCAACCTGCTTCACCTGGAAGGCTTTTCCAACTGTCTTGAAGGAGTTCCCACTTATGCTTAGCACTTGATGGTTGCTTTTCCTTCACTCTGCCGTCCGACTCATCCCAAACCATCTCAGTTGGGTTGAGGTTGGGGGATTGTGGAGGCCAGAGTGAAGGAGTTCAAGTCACAGACACATCTCAACATCAACTGTTCAGAGGGGACTGTGTGAATAAGGCCTGATTCTCACAAAGACACGGCGGTTGGAACCAAAAATCTCCAATTTGGACTCCAGACCAGAGGACACATTTCCACCGGTCTAATGTCCATTGCTCGTGTTTCTTGGCCCAAGCAGGTCTCTTCTTCTTATTGGTGTCCTTTAGTAGTGGTTTCTTTGCAGCAATTCGACCATGAAGGCCTGATTCACACAGTCCCCTCTGAACAGTTGATGTTGAGATGTGACTGTGAAGCATTAATTTGGGCTGCAATTTCTGAGGCTGGTAACTCTAATGAACTTATCCTCTGCAGCAGAGGTAACTCTGGGTCTTCCATTCCTGTGGTGGTCCTCATGAGAGCCAGTTTTATCATAGCGCTTGATAAGAAATTCCACAAATTAACTTTTAAGAAGGCACACCTGTTAATTGAAATGCATTCCAGGTGACTACCTCATGAAGCTGGTTGAGAGAATGCCAAGAGTGTGCAAAGCTGTCATCAAGGCAAAGGGTGGCTATTTGAAGAATCTCAAATATAAAATATGTATTTTGATTTGTTTAACACTTTTTTGGTTACTACATTCCATATGTGTTATTTCATAGTTTTGATGTCTTCACTATTATTCTACAATGTAAAAAATAGTCAAAATAAAGAAAAACCCTTGAATGAGTAGGTGTCCAAACTTTTGACTGGTACTGTATATGTATGTGTATGTACTGTATATTCAGTCAATGAAAAAGCCAACGCCTTTTAAGATTAATTTATTGAAACCGTGATATTAAATGGTTATATTATATCGTCTTCAGAAAGGCAGTAACGTCAGTAGTGGCGCTTGCTTGAAGAAGCCTATGGCTGTGCAATGGCATAGCCTGGTTTTGTTAATTTAACAGACAAGACGCACTTATTTCCCGATCCCTTATCACAGTCAGACCCACCTATTTTATGGTAAAATCATGATGTAATATTTAACAGAGGTGATGCGCATCTCTCGTCTGGAACAGTTATTCTCAGTGGCTAAGGTGTATGTAAACTTCCGACTTCAACTGTGCCTATATGCCAACAGTGCGCAACAATGCCTAATTTATCATAACCATTACAGATAACAAATCCTATGTGATCATTTGAAACTGGGCTCAATTGGGCAAGTTGATACTTTTCTTTCTGGGTTACAAATCAAAAGCAGTCTTTTCGATATACAGACGTTCAATTTAGATTATTCTGCCTGTTCTTTGGAATTTTCTGAATGGATGAACAATTCCACATTGAACACTACATGGTGATGAATTACGGCCACGACATCTGTTTGGTGAGTAGGCCTATGCATAATGATTCTGATGTAAATACACTCTTTGTCTTTATCAAACTAAGTTTTTGCATATTTTCAGTGTGGAACCTGTCTAGCTAGCCAAGGCTAACCAATTCTAAATGGCACTAGCAGTTCGCAAAGAAGCCTACGCGGAAAATAGACGGGATGCAATTATTCCGAAACTGCAGCTCGTTGTTGGAACACATATTTTCCTACTTCAATCAACCAGTCCATTTTGAATTTGTGATAAAACTGTCATCATTTGGCAAGGAATGTAGCTTGTGTATCCCATCAGTTAGATACCTTTTTATAGGCATTTATTTCTGTAGGCCTAACTGGAGCATGTGTGCACACTCGGCACGCGTGTGTGAAGGGAGCGGTTGGAACGCAATTGAGTGAGACATGGGGGGAAAGGGAATTTAGGGAGAAGAACTTTGATGCTTGGCTTCTTTTTTGTTGTGCCCTGCAAATGCACATGTACAAATGGAACACTAGATTCAAAGCAAACTTTTGACTGGTACTGTGTATATAAATTATTTATTTTATTTATATATATATATATAACAGGCGCATCACAGGTCCTCAATTGGCAGCTTAATTAAATAGTACCCGCAAATCAACAGTGAAGAAGCGACTCCGGGATGCTGACCTTCTAGGCAGAGTTGCAAAGAAAAAGCCATATCTCAGACTGGCCAATAAAAATAAAATATTAAGATGGGCAGTCTGAGATATGGCTTTTTCTTTGCAACTCTGCCAAGGTGGTCAGCATCCCGGAGTCGCCTCTTCACTGTTGACGTTGAGACTGGTGTTTTGTGGGTACTATTTCATGAAGGTGCCAGTTGAGGACCTGTGAGGCGTCTGTTTCTCAAACTAGACACTCTGATGTATTTGTCCTCTTGCTCAGTTGTGCACTGGGGCCTCCCACTCCTCTTTCTATTCTGGTTAGAGCCAGTTTGCGCTGTTCTGTGAAGGGAGAAGGACACAGCGTTGTACGAGATCTTCAGTTTCTTGGCAATTTCTCGCATGGAATAGCCTTCATTTCTCAGAACAAGAATAGACTGACGAGTTTCAGAAGAAAGTTATTTGTTTCTGGCCATTTTGAGCCTGTAATCGAACTCACAATTGCTGATGCTCCAGATACTCAACTAGTCTCAAGAAGGCCAGTTTTATTGCTTCTTTAATCAGCACAACAGTTTTCAAAAGGGTTTTCTAATGATCAATTAGCCTTTTAAAATGATAAACTTGAATTAGCAAACACAACGTGCCATTGGAACACAGGACTGATGGTTGCTGATAATGGGCGTCTGTACGCCTATGTAGATATTCCATTCGAAATCAGCCGTTTCCAGCTACAATAACCATTTACAACATTAACAATGTCTACACTGTATTTCTGATCAATTTTATGTTATTTTAATGGACAAAAAAAATGCTTTTCTTTCGAAAACAAGGACATTTCTAAGTGACCCCAAACTTTTGAACGGTAGTGTGTGTGTGTGTGTGTGTATATATATATATAAATAACAAATCGATACATGGAGTCAAATATCAATATAATATCCTCAACAAATATTGGGATATGTAACTGTATCTATGTTTTCCCCCGTCACTACTCCCTTCCTTCCCCCTCTTCCTACTTGGTAAATCTCTCTCTCTCTCTCTATGAAGGCCTCGTTCTTTCTTTTATCATGGCATCGCTCTGCACTGTAATCATTTTGTAATTGCTCTCTCTCTTTCTCTCTTTTTCTTCCTGACTTACACCCACCATCCCCCCCACATGATTAAACCAAGCCCTTGGCAACCACTGTTGTATGGTCCCATGACAACTTGTGAGGCAGGCTGGTATAGCTGCTATATTTGGGCGTTCTCCTGAGTGAAGCGAGAGAGAGTGACCGAGCTAGTGAATCAGTTGATCTGTGTCAGGCCAAGTAGGAAAGTTTTAATTGCTTCAGTGGTGTTAATGGCAAAGTCTTGCCGAACTCTATCGCTCTCCTGAGTGCTGTTGTGCACAATTGCTTTAAGACAATTTATGAGCTCGGGCCTCTCAAATCCACTGTGCTTTATAGGGGAGTTTATTTGTTTTTGTACCAGCATTGGTCCATTGCCGAGAATCAGGTCACCCCCCCTAAAAACAACAATAATGTGATATTCTGGCGAGGCAGGAACAGATTGCGTAAAATAAGCTATTTATCATGTCGTGCTGATTTTGTCTCCTTTTCTGTCTGCTCTCCTGCTGACTAGTGGCTAATACTGTCCTTAAAAACACCTTCCAACCACCACTCTGTTATACCATCAGCAGTTTCTTCTTCCCTTCCATACCATTATAATCACAGCCAAACTTCTCTCTCTGTAGCTCAGGCCTATTTTTAGGAAGGATTTGTTATTTTTTTCTGTCATGTCATGCAAAGCATGCTGGGAGAATAAAGCATAGGGGATGACATCATAATGGAGAACAGATAGATGGAGGAGAGGGAATTGAGGACAGACCGAGGCTGATGAGTGATGATGATGCAAGGGAGAGGCAAGTTTACCTTAACAGAACTCTACAACAGGATTTACAGACTGTTGCCTGGATGGGCATGTGGTTAAAACATTTATTTTTCACTCTCTCTCCCTCTTCTCCGATCTCTCTATCCTCTCTTGTAATCCCCTCTCGTTCTCCTAGCCATCTAAAGAAATGATCCCCTGTTTCCTGTATGTGTAGCCTAAATGACAGAAGGTTTTGTCAGACCAGATGCAGGAGGGTGGGAGCTCATTAACCCCACCGCTGCTGGTATCTGGCAGACTGGCACGTGAAGGGTTAAACTGCTCTTTCTGTCTGCCTCTCCTCTAGCTGTGGATTAACAGCTGTTTTTGTAGCGCTGTGGGTTAGTATGTGTTGCAGGCAGAGGCAGGGGGCTGCAGTCATATGTGATGTTCTGGTTAGTAGTTCAGGGTGAGGCCTGCATGGTGCTAGGCTAGCCCAGGAACCAGGGGTTAGCGCTAACAGCCCTCACAGCCTCCCACTCTTTGCTCAGTTTAAGAGCGTTCAACGTTCAAATCCTCCTTTCTGCTGAGCCCTCCAACCACAATAACATGCATACGGTCTCATAGGCGTACACACACACACACACATATACAGTGGGGAGAACAAGTATTTGATGCACTGCCGATTTTGCAGGTTTTCCTACTTACAAAGCATGTAGAGGTCTGTAATTTTTATCATAGGTACACTTCAACTGTGAGAGATGGAATCTAAAACAAAAATCCAGAAAATCACATTGTATGATTTATAAGTAATTCATTTGCATTTTATTGCATGACATAAGTATTTGATCACCTACCAACCAGTAAGAATTCCGGCTCTCACAGACCTGTTAGTTTTTCTTTAAGAAGCCCTCTTGTTCTCCACTCATTACCTGTATTAACTGCACCTGTTTGAACTCGTTACCTGTATAAAAGACACCTGTCCACACACTCAATCAAACAGACTCCAACCTCTCCACAATGGCCAAGACCAGAGAGCTGTGTAAGGACATCAGGGATAAAATTGTAGACCTGCACACGGCTGGGATGGGCTACAGGACAATAGGCAAGCAGCTTGGTGAGAAGGCAACAACTGTTGGCGCAATTATTAGAAAATGGAAGAAGTTCAAGATGACGGTCAATCACCCTCGGTCTGGGGCTCCATGCAAGATCTCACCTCGTAGGGCATCAATGATCATGAGGAAGGTGAGGGATCAGCCCAAAACTACACGGCAGGACCTGGTCAATGACCTGAAGAGAGCTGGGACCACAGTCTCAAAGAAAACCATTAGTAACACACTACGCCGTCATGGATTAAAATCCTGCAGCGCACGCAAGGTCCCCCTGCTCAAGCCAGCGCATGTCCAGGCCCGTCTGAAGTTTGCCAATGACCATCTGGATGATCCAGAGGGTGAATGGGAGAAGGTCATGTGGTCTGATGAGACAAAAATTGAGCTTTTTGGTCTAAACTCCACTCGCCGTGTTTGGAGGAAGAAGAAGGATGAGTACAACCCCAAGAACACCATCCCAACCGTGAAGCATGGAGGTGGAAACATCATTCTTTGGGGATGCTTTTCTGCAAAGGGGACAGGACGACTGCACCATATTGAGGGGAGGATGGATGGGGCCATGTATCGCGAGATCTTGGCCAACAACCTCCTTCCCTCAGTAAGAGCATTGAAGATGGGTCGTGGCTGGGTCTTCCAGCATGACAACGACCCGAAACACACAGCCAGGGAAACTAAGGAGTGGCTCCGTAAGACTCATCTCAAGGTCCTGGAGTGGCCTAGCCAGTCTCCAGACCTGAACCCAATAGACAATCTTTGGAGGGAGCTGAAAGTCCGTATTGCCCAGCGACAGCCCTGAAACCTGAAGGATCTGGAGAAGGTCTGTATGGAGGAGTGGGCCAAAATCCCTGCTGCAGTGTGTGCAAACCTGGTCAAGACCTACAGGAAACGTATGATCTCTGTAATTGCAAACAAAGGTTTCTGTACCAAATATTAAGTTCTGCTTTTCTGATGTATCAAATACTTATGTCATGCAATAAAATGCAAATTAATTACTTAAAAATCATACAATGTGATTTTCTGGATTTTTGTTTTAGATTGCGTCTCTCACAGTTGAAGTGTACCTATGATAAAAATTACAGACCTCTACATGCTTTGTAAGTAGGAAAACCTGCAAAATCGGCAGTGTATCAAATACTTGTTCTCCCCACTGTATGTGTATGTATGTGTGTATATATATATATATATATATACACACACACACACACACACTAGAGCTGGGACGATAAACTGAAAAGTATCGACACTGACCTTACGATCACTTATTACAGGCTTTTTGCTGATCGTTCATTACAATAAGAAATGTGAAGTTTGAAATGAAATAAGGTTGCTGTTATGGGTGATTGTCAATGGGACAATTGATGGCTACAACCATCTAACTAGTAGTTTAAAGGATAAAGAAACAAAACTGTGGCGCACATTAATGTTCTATTTATCGCTATCGCATCAATTCAAGCAATTTATCGCAATATGGATTTTTGTCCATATCGCCCAGCTCTCTCTCTCTCTCTCACTCACACACACACACACACACACACACACACACACACACACACACACACACACACACACACACTGAAAGAACCTTTGCACTGTGTACATGTTTACAGAAGGAAGAAGCCGGGTGGAGCTCTGCTCCTGCATTAGGGGTCTGAATAGCGGACAAAATGCAGTCTGCTATTATTAGCCTTGGATTGTGATTGGTGATATGATTAGTATTAAAAAACACACATACACACCTAATCTAAGACAAACACAGGTTTCAGCCTCCTGAGTGTATAGCTAACAAAGCACACAATAGTCAGCTTTTGTATATTCGTTGTATGACCTTGTGCTTTGACACTATCCTGTTCTGTAAACCTCCACCTTAATGAGTGGTACCAGTACAGATTCCGGAGGTACACGCTGTCTGAGGCCTTGTTTTTGGGTTACTGGCTCTGAGCCCCCTGGGACAGGAGGTAGATGGGTGTTGAATGTGTCATCCTCTCACAAGAGGGCCGGAGTTTGACCCGGTGCGACAACAAGCATTGTCTCCTTGTTGACATGTTGGTATGTGGGGTTGTTTTGGAACTGAGAGGGTGGATAAGCTTCATTATGACAACTCCCCATCCTCTACCTCCCAATGCTAAGGATTTTTTATAATGCATGTCACAAGGACCAGAGTAGCCTACAATCTGTGTTTTGGGTAGAGAAGAGGACCCACGGAGTACAGACTATCCATGTAGTTGCCTGAAAAGGACTCTGGTTTTTGTAAAAGAGGACCCATACATTTTTGGTTTTCCCATGCCATTGCCCAAACAGAATGCTCTCGTCTATCACAACTTCTATGGTTCACACAACTTCTAAGCACTTTTGCTGAGCATGTCTATGCTTGTGCAGATCTTGGCAAAGAAGGTCAACTTAAATCATTCGGGCTGTCCATGGCGTTGCCGGAGAAGAATTCTGTGTCCTGCAGCTGCTCGGCATTGGGGGAGAAGCTGTTCTCTGAAGCGACTCATTGTCAGACCAGCCACCATTGTGTGCCGTCAGGAAGAAAACCTTGCCGAAACAGCACCGGGCACTGTGTTCCTCTCAAGGACTGTTATCCAATCTCCAGTGTAATGTTTCTCACTCTCCGGTTCTCTTTTTTTGGCATTTGTTTTTACTGGCGGTTAAAACAACTCTGTCTTAATTAACTGAGCCTCGCCCTTCCCTGCACCAAAGAGACACTCTTTTATTACAGCCTGCTGTGAATATGAAACCTCCTCATCACAAGGACCTATATTTATCAAAACCTCTGCCCTTTGAGGAGGTGATAAAAATGCCTGTGTAAAAAGTTCCAGTGGTTAAGATATCGCCCCACTCGTTCCCACAAAATGGACGGTTACGGAGACGTTAGGAGGCCTGGTGGACCCAAAGGCCCCGACAGCAGCTTCCTGTCTGGGAGATGTGGAGAAATGACAGAGCAGGATAGATCCTAGAGAGAGAGTTTGAAATTTGGTTTTCAGAAGCGTTTGACTCTCCCTGTCAAGATGCTTTCATGGACTAGGCTAGTGGAGCTCTGTGCTAGTTTTCCTTTAGCATCCACCTACACAGACACATCCACATCTTTAGGATGCATAGTTATCCAGGCTCCTATCCCACCTATCCACTCCTTTGAGATTGACGAGTCCAAAGAATTTACACGGATGAGTTGTCAAGGGGGAGGGAAGGAAGCAGGAATCCCTGGTTTGTCATTGGCTGGAGTGTCTTCCATACCATCCTCCATACGATCCTCTGTGATTGGAGCTTGGCGTGTGCGGTGATGTTATGGCTCAGTGGACTTAAAGGAGCTGGTATGGGAGGGTCTCCCCTTGGCCTTGGGGAGGTTGGTGTTTGTGTGTGCTGCAGCCTCTCGCTGTGTGTAATTAGTAGTCATACAGGCCAACCAGAGAAACAGATTAAACCCAGCCAGCGGAGTGGACGGGACAACCCTGTCTCTGTCAAACTGCACCTATATACACCGCCAGGACCACCTGCAATGCAGCGCTCGCCATCTTTACCTGTCCTCTCAATCTTTCCATCACATTACTGCTGCCACTCAATGATGCATGAACACAATACATATGATTAGAAATAGTGTGGAAGTTTGGGTAGGTTAGAGACCTTTCTAACCTTTGACCTCTATAGATTGGTCTTTATGACAGAGCTAAATCAGGATTAGGATGTTGGCTAGTTTCCATGGTGATGCAATCCTTGCACTCTGTAGTGCAACCAGAGGCTTATGTCTTATGGGAATGAGAACATGCACACCACGCCACCCCTGCACTGTTGTGTGTCCAGTCAGGAAGGTCAAGAACATGACACACACACATGTTTTGTTCTTCTATCCTCATGGGCAGTGTTTCCCAAACTCGGGCCTGCGTACCCCAAGGAGTGCACGTTTTGGTTTTTTACCCTAGCACTACACAGCTGATTCAAATAATCAACTAATCATTAAGCTTTGATTATTTGAATCTGCTGTGTAGTGCTAGGGCAAAAACCAAAACGTGCACTCCTTGGGGTACGCAGGCCCGAGTTTGGGAAACACTGCTCATGGGGACCTAAAATGTATTGACATTTACTCATAAGCTTAACCCAAACCCTAAATCTAACCACTAACCCTTTACCCTAACCCTAATTGTAAACCTAACCCCTAAGCTTAAAATAGCCTTTGTCCTCATGGGGACGTGGACATTTTCCTTGTTTTACTATCCTTTTGGGGATTTTAGGTCCCCCTAAGGATAGAAGAACCAACTCAAACACACACACACACTCCCTCACACACTCTTCCAGATGTACACTTCTCCAGTCACACATTCATTAACCTAACGTGGCAGGCGTAAAATAAATGCCTGAGCGGGATTCCCCACATTCTGGTCATGACGAGAGGAAAAAGAAAACTGTCGGGAGATTATCTTCTGCACTGTTCAACCAATCCAGTAAATGTTGAGGAGGAGTTAAGATGGAGTGTCGCCTTGTTAACGTCCACAGGCTCTCTTCCATTTCCCCTAAAAACCGGATGCATCCGATTCTGGTTGTTACCGTCCCGCTGAGGGTGCACATTCATGCAAGAATGCAATGAGAACTGCATATAGGCCTACTGTACATTCACAATATCACACACACACACACACACACACCTCCCCCCGAGGCTTGATTAAGAATACATATGCTTTCTGTATGAACCCCTATAACCTAATGGAATGGAAAGAACAATTTAGTAAAATACTGCCGTGCGTCTCTCTCCAGTGCTAATGTACTATGTAGCTCTCTTAGATGCGTCATTTGAACAGTATTCAGGCATGCTGCATTTAGAACGCTATATTCAGGCATGCTGCATTTAGAACGCAGAAGAGGCTAATAGATTTCTGTAGCAGTGCTCTTCTTGCATCACTACCCAGCCAGAGAAACTAGGCCTTTGACTTTTCACATACAGGGAGGCAAATGAGACCAGGCAGGCTGAACAACTGATCACTATTGAAGCCGTGTCAGACAACAGACATGCGTCCGTGTTGTTTCATAAAGGTTGCCTGTAGCTATGACTAGCTGGCTGCACTGTATCCGATGGAGTGTCTGTCCTTGAAATGGTTGGTGTGTAAAATGATTCTGAGACTCCATTATCTGGTCGTGTTAACGGTGCTGTGAATTATCTGTTAGTTGACTGGTAGTGCTGTATTTTGGGTTGCTCAACAGTGCAGTAGGTTTGTGGCTAGTTGGCATTGACAATATCCATCAGTAGTCATGTTTTTCTGGGTTGTCCTGCATTTCTAAGCTTAGTTATAATGGTCTGGTTTTATTCAGTTCCCCCATCCGGATGTTATCGAAGGTAATTGTCACTCCTCATAGCAATAATGAATCCTAATATCAGAGCTTGGAGTATAAATCATAACAAGAAGCCAGACCTAGCTGCTCGTCTTATTCGCTAACGAGTGCTAGGCTAGCTCAGCCATTAGCGCTCCCCATCCAGTTAAAAGGGCAGAGCTAATAGCTAACACAGACCTCTCCCGCTAATTCAGTTACCGCTTTCCCCTGCTCTCCCCTCTCTGATTAGCTGTAGCATTGGTTCCAGGTTGGGTTTAATCAGGTTCTGGCGCCTAAGGGGATAGATACCTCAGCAAAACCGGGCTCCACTTCTCTATTCTCTCAACTTCTGCCGTGTGGGTGTACCCACTTAAATTAGTTATAACAGTGGCCAAGCAGGCTAGTGTGGCTATTTGATCATAATGTAGGCCTATCAGCGTGGCCTACCATCAAAAACAATGGAGAAAATGCATCCCATAACATTTTAACATGGAAATAGCTGTTCTATCATTCAGCCTACAGTAGCAGCCAATGTGTGGTGTTCAATGTAGGCCTACATTCCGTGAGACTTTTGGAAAAAATATACAGAGCTTGACATGAACCTGTTTATCAACTTGTCCTTCAGACAAGGAGGTGACTGAAAATTTGTTTGATGCAAAGAAACACTTTACAAAATAAAGTTCATTATTACAGAGAATCAGACAAATTATGCTACCCTCTTCATATTGGCTACTTAGCTTATTTAAGACTGTCTCAAAATACAACACTGCTTCTTTAAGACAGAAAAAATGCTCTTTACTTGACTCGCTTTTCAAAGATGGTGTCACGCCCTGACCTTGAGAGGCTGGTTGTCTTTAGTTGGTTTGGTCAGGGTGTGAATTTCTATGTTTTGTATTTCTATGTTGGCCGGGTGTGGTTCCCAATCAGAGGCAGCTGTCTATCATTGTCTCTGATTGGGGATCATACTTAGGCAGCCATGTTGCCTACCTTAGTGGTGGGATCTTGTTTGTGTTCCTGTTAGGCTTGTCGTGTGTATAGCCCATAGGACTTCATGTTTTCGTTGTTTTGTTATTTTGTCAAGTGTTTATTCGTCTTAATAAACATGTACGCATATCACACTGCACCTTGGTCTGACCCGTCTCTCAATGACCGTGACAGCTGGCTAGAAATGCACACCTTTTGTGCTCTTGTAGGAAGCAACAACTCTCCCATTGCTGACTAGAAATTAGCTACAGTGGGGGAAAAAAGTATTTAGTCAGCCACCAATTGTGCAAGTTCTCCCACTTAAAAAGATGAGAGAGGCCTGTAATTTTCATCATAGGTACACGTCAACTATGACAGACAAAATGAGAAAAACAATCCAGAAAATCACATTGTAGGATTTTTTATGAATTTATTTGCAAATTATGGTGGAAAATAAGTATTTGGTCAATAACAAAAGTTTCTCAATACTTTGTTATATACCCTTTGTTGGCAATGACACAGGTCAAACGTTTTCTGTAAGTCTTCACAAGGTTTTCACACACTGTTGCTGGTATTTTGGCCCATTCCTCCATGCAGATCTCCTCTAGAGCAGTGATGTTTTGGGGCTGTCGCTGGGCAACACAGACTTTCAACTCCCTCCAAAGATTTTCTATGGGGTTGAGATCTGGAGACTGGCTAGGCCACTCCAGGACCTTGAAATGGTTCTTACGAAGCCACTCCTTGTTGCCCGGGCGGTGTGTTTGGGATCATTGTCATGCTGAAAGACCCAGCCACGTTTCATCTTCAATGCCCTTGCTGATGGAAGGAGGTTTTCACTCAAAATCTCACGATACATGGCCCCATTCATTCTTTCCTTTACACGGATCAGTCGTCCTGGTCCCTTTGCAGAAAAACAGCCCCCAAAGCATGATGTTTCCACCCCCATGCTTCACAGTAGGTATGGTGTTCTTTGGATGCAACTCAGCATTCTTTGTCCTCCAAACACGACGAGTTGGGTTTTTACCAAAAAGTTCTATTTTGGTTTCATCTGACCATATGACATTCTCCCAATCCTCTTCTGGATCATCCAAATGCACTCTAGCAAACTTCAGACGGGCCTGGACATGTACTGGCTTAAGCAGGGGGACACGTCTGGCACTGCAGGATTTGAGTCCCTGGCGGCGTAGTGTGTTACTGATGGTAGGCTTTGTTACTTTGGTCCCAGCTCTCTGCAGGTCATTCACTAGGTCCCCCCGTGTGGTTCTGGGATTTTTGCTTACCGTTCTTGTGATCATTTTGACCCCATGGGGTCAGATCTTGCGTGGAGCCCCAGATCGAGGGAGATTATTAGTGGTCTTGTATGTCTTCTATTTCCTAATAATTGCTCCCACAGTTGATTTCTTCAAACCAAGCTGCTTACCTATTGCAGATTCAGTCTTCCCAGCCTGGTGCAGGTCTACAATTTTGTTTCTGGTGTCCTTTGACAGCTCTTTGGTCTTGGCCATAGTGGAGTTTGGAGTGTGACTGTTTGAGGTTGTGGACAGGTGTCTTTTATACTGATAACAAGTTCAAACAGGTGCCATTAATACAGGTAACGAGTGGAGGACAGAGGAGCCTCTTAAAGAAGAAGTTACAGGTCTGTGAGAGCCAGAAATCTTGCTTGTTTGTAGGTGACCAAATACTTATTTTCCACCATAATTTGCAAATAAATTCATAAAAAATCCTACAATGTGATTTTCTTTTGTTTTTCTCAATTTGACGGTCATAGTTGACGTGTACCTATGATGAAAATTACAGGCCTCTCATCTTTTTAAGTGGGAGAACTTGCACAATTGGTGGCTGACTAAATACTTTTTTCCCCCACTGTATAACTGGGCTAATAATTAACTTACTAGCAAAGATAATGAACAAATGTGCACACGTGGCTACATGTAGCTCTCGCTTGGATCTCAAAACAAGCACATCTACTCGTGATCACTCATGCTGTAAACACAGTCCAGTTCAAAGGAATGGCACAGATCCATATATGGCAATGGTCTATTTGCATAAAGGGATACTGCAGCTCTGATTGGTTATGCCGCACCTGTCTGTAGAGTACAGCTTTGTCGTGCCTGTCAATGCAATAGAATCCTACACTGGTGCGTTCTGCCTACAAGACAATCTCTTGCGTAGTTCGTTTTGTTTCGATATATTGCATTGAAAGTGGCTAATATTGGCAATTCCCACAGTAGAGGAAAACGTTGATAGTGTTAACTAAAGGGAAAAATTATAAAGTTGAGTGAAGTTCAATCTCGTGCTTCTCTGCAATGGCTGATATTTCTTCTGCGCTGCAGTCCCAGGGGAGCTGCACACAGTTTAGAGGCAACATTGACTGTGGTTTTGTCTCCATCCGTTAGTACGATATCTCAGACAGCACTGGCCCAATTTTGACCAGCATGGGTGAATGATGTGTCTTGCCATAGAGATCCTGCATTTACACAATTACACTGATTGGCCAGATGGTGGCGCTATAACAAGAGATACAAAATTACATCTTTGAAAGGTCATGAAATTAGGTATATAGGTACCTCTCACAAATAACTAATTTGCCTCAGCGATTCATAAGGTATGCCATGATGGATTTTCCGCCATTTAGAATTTTGTGAAAAACACTTAAAGCGCTTCTCTTCTGGCACCGAATGACTGATATGCACGATACTTGATTTGTGGCATCTATGGACAAAAGGTCTCTTCAACACAATATTTTCCAGACTAGTACCTAACATGGCCGCTATTGACAAATAAACATTCATGTGGATGTGGCCGCTATTGACAAATAAACATTCATGTGGATGTGGTCTGGCACATAAATGCATATAAATCAGTCAAGGATATTCGTATTGTAACAACATTTATACATGTTGCTAACACTGTCAAGACTCAACATATGCAAGAACATTAATATCGACTACATGGTGGTGCTATAACGGGCACATGTTTATCTCTTGACCTGTTTGATTTGGCACGTATGCTCAGGGATATGAGTCTAGCTAACCCACGCAATATCTCAGACACCACTGGCCCGATTTTGACTAAACTTGGGTGAATGATGCATCTTGACATAGAGATCCGGCATTTACAAAATTACACTGATTGGCCCAGGATGAGCGCTATAGTAATCAACTGTATGTACGTTAGTCACACGCTATATCTCAGACACCTCTTGCCTGATTTTGACTAAACTTGGGTGAAGTATGCATCTTGCCATAGCGATCTGTCATTTACAAAATTACACTGATTGGCCCAAGGGGTGCGCTGCATCATTTGTGGGGGACGACATGTTTACTGTTCCCTTGTTTTTTCTTCTTTCCTCTCACCTAAATAGTCTGTCTCTTCACTGACCCTGACTGTGTTTACCAGTGTGAAGTAAACAGCCAGCTGATCTGGTTTGATGTTGGATTAGAGGGCAGTATGGGATGGGAGGAGATTACTCGTTGGGACTAGTGTGTCATAACCCTGGCACAGGATGTGAAAATTGAACACAGTCTTTTCTCTAGAGTGACTCCATAACGGTTTGCCCGACATTGGATACCAGGAATGCCAGCTAGACTCTAATCTGTGGCATAGAGAATAGAGTCAAAGGTCATAGATTAGTAGAACAGCAGTTAGAGTAAATAGATGCCAATAGTGGTTTGGGAAATTATCCCAATTGTAGTAGTAGCAGCTTGTGACTAGTTCATGTTGAAGAACATGGATAAGTAGCCTAGGCTAGATCTAATAGCTTTATGCTATTTTACACATACTGACCTGGCTGATCTGTTGTTATTGTCTTCTATGTAATTCATAACATTGCTGGACAGGTTTGAAAGCTCTTTGTTCTTTGTATCCAAAGAGACAGTTATTTTTTCCTATAGTCAACCCTCCAATTAGAAATTGGGGGAACACTCATTTAGAATGCCTGAAGCTTTAACAGTACTTGAGTGTGTGTGTTGTGTGTGTGTGCGCAAGCAAGTGTTAAACTTGAAGAACATTGAAGGAGTAGGCCTACTTAAACATTGGGAGCATTAGTAGCTGTAATGTTAGTGACTTTTGTGTTGTCAATGGTGAAAATGGCATAAAAGATATTCGGATAGATTATTTTGTGGTTTTTCCCTTACAATCAAAACATAGTATGCCCATAACTCAATTAATTGCTTTTTAAATGGATATCTTTTTTTGGGGGGGGAAATTTTGACAAATTCTAACATTTCGATTAACTAATGCCATTAACTCGATTTTTAATTGTTTGGCAGCCCTAATTCTGGACGATGGATCTGATTAGCATCTAGCTAGCCACTTTAGCTTCTTGCTTCCTCAGGCTCCAAATCCTCATTGTTTTGTTTCCCAGTGTTAGTCTAAGAAAGCTTTCCTTTGAGCCCCTTTGTTTTGTGGATTTTCTCTGATTTGTATCTCTGTAATTCACTCATCCCAGATCCACATGCTCTGAATGAGTCTATGAAATAAAATCAACGCTCCCCTTCTCTCCCTCTGGACAAGGTGGATCTGACGGGGCGAGGCGGCGCTCCAGATGATAGCGCTCCGTAATAACATGAATAATGGCGTCGGACAGCGCGATAATCCTCCTGCCCAGGGCTTCACCAGGCTTTATTCAGGTGCTCAGGCCTGGCTCTCTGGCCCAGGGGGAGATGGGGGGAACTGGGGGGAGAGAGCGCAACACTGCCCATGCCTCTCTAACACCTCCAGCTCCACTCCCCTGGCTGTTTTTACTGGTGATTCTTCTGCTTCAAAGGAGGAATGTGAGGAGGGGATGGGTGTATGATGGAGGGGAGGGGGGGATCCTCCTCTGTCTGTAGGCTACACACCATAAAGCAGGGAATGCATAGCGGAGCTGCAGTCTTTTCCTAGCTTCTGGCTCCTGATGAATGGTAGATGGTTGAAGCAATGTTTCCCTATAAGGTTCTAGGCAGGACAAACAGGTAAGCAAAGCAGCAAACTGGGCCTCTGGGACCAACATATTCACTGGTTTGAAGATATTATTATTATTATTATTATTATTATACCAGTCATGCCTTCAGAAACCAAAGCAGCCCTTTTGCTCATGTACAGCCAGCCAGTCTGTGAACTCACTGTGTTGTACTCTATAATTTAAAGCACATGCAAAATGGATGTCTGTTTTCCTGTCTCCGAACGGTCTTATGTTTAGATTTGAAGGTGTTATGTTTAGAATGTCTCTCTGCGGCACGTCTGGCGGAAGCGTGGAGATTTACTTCACACTATCCAGGGTGCTGATGTTGGAACACCTTTCATATTGTAGTCTGTCACCACTTATAAACCGTATCCATGCGTGTAACTCAAACCCCAGTGGATCGAAATATGGGCTGAGCACCCTTAGGTGTGGGAATGTTGTGCCACTGCCCAGAATTTAACTTCTTACTTACTAGTACTTGACCTGATGGTATGTGCAACACACACTTACACCTAGGGCTATGATGGTCATGGAATTTTGGATGACTGTAATTGGCTAGGCCAGGTTTTTAGATTTTTGTGCAAATGTATTAAAAGTAAAAAACTGAAATATCACATTTACATAAGTATTCAGACCCTTTACTCAGTACTTTGTTAAAGCACCTTTGGCAGCGATTACAGCCTCGAGTCTTCTTGGGTATGAAACTACAAGCTTAGCACACCTGTATTTGGGGAGTTTCTCCCATTCTTCTCTGCAGATCCTCTCAAGCTCTGTCGGGTTGGATGGGAAGTGTCGCGGCACAGCTATTTTCAGGTCTCTCCAGAGATGTTCGATCGGGTTCAATTTCGGGCTCTGGCTGGGCCACTCAGACATTCAGAGACTTGTTCTGAAGCCACTCCTGCGTTGTCTTGGCTGTGTGCTTAGGGTCGTTGTCCTGTTGGAAGGTGAACCTTCGCCCCAGTCGGAGGTCCTGTGCACTCTGGAGCAGGTTTTCATCAAGGATCTCTCTGTACTTTGCTCAATTCATCTTTCCTTCGATCCTGACTAGTCTCCCAGTCCCTGCCGCTGAAAAACATCCCCACAGCATGATGCTGCCACCACCATGCTTCACCGTATTGATGGTGGCAGGTTTCCTCCAGACGTGATGCTTGGCATTCAGGCCAAAGAGTTCAATCTTGAGAGAGAATCTTGTTTCTCATGGTCTCCAAGCGGGCTGTCATGTGCCTTTTCCTGAGGAGTGGCTTCCGTCTGGCCACTCTACCATAAAGGCCTTATTGGTGGAGTGCTGCAGAG